>NC_044397.1:89943652-90186631 GCF_006542625.1 Nomascus leucogenys | reverse complement strand
TGCATTGTAACTTTTCTTCCTGAAATCTGCTTGTTTTGCTCAGAATATTTCTGAGATTTGTTCAGGTCATGGTGTATAGTTTTAATGGCTTCATATTCATTGCTGTATAGTATTCCGTCATGTGCCTGTATCATAATTTTTTTCTTTTTATGAGACGAAGTCTCACTGTGTTGCCCAGGCTGGAATGCAGTGGCACGATCCCAGCTCACTGCAACCTCCACCTCCTGGATTCAAGCAATTCTCCTGCCTCAGCTTCCTGAGTAGCTGGCTTTACAGGCATCCACCACCATGCCCAGCTAATTTTTTCTGTTTTTGGTAGAGACGGGGTTTCACTGTGTTGGCCAGGCTGGTCTCGAACTCCTGACCTCAGGTGATCCGCCCACCTGGGCCTCCCAAAGTGCTGGGATTATGGCGTGAGCCACCATACCTGGCCTTTTTTTTTTTTTTTTTTTTTTTTTCTTGAGACAGGGTCTCACTCTGTTGCCCAGGCTGGAGTACAGTGGCACAATCTTGGCTCACTGCAACATCTGCCTCCTGGGCTCAAGCAATCCTCCTACCTCAGCCTCCTGAGTAGCTGAGATTACAGGCACATACCACCACATTCAACTAATTTTAAAACATTTTTTGTAGTGATGAGTTCTCACTATATGCCCAGGCTGCTCTCAAACTACTGGGTTCAAGTAATCCGCCAGCCTCAGCCTCCGAAAGCACTGGGATTACAGGCATGAGCCACTGTGCCTGGACTTTCATAATTCTTTATACATTTTCCTGATGGATATTTAGTTTGGTTCCAATATTTTAATGACAAATAATGCCACTCTTGACATATCTGTACATGTCCCCTTGGACATATCTGCAAGAGTCTCTGTAAGATGCATATCTAGGAATGGAATTGTTGACTGAAAAAATTAGGTGCATCCTTAATTTACTAGATACTCTCAACTTGTCCTCCAAAAGCACCAATCTGTTCTCACTCAGTTTCTAAAGTCAAACTATCCTTGCATTCCATAAATCTGTCTGAGTCATAATTGTATTCTAATGAGATGTTAGATTTCCATTGCTGAAATATTCTTGGCCTTTTTGCATGTAGGCACATAAGTGGAATGTGCTTTTTTCCTCCTTAGTTTGTCCTCGTACAGTTTAGGTACCATCTCTTTTTTCACCTCATAAGCTGACAGTTTACAAAAGGTGCAAATCATCTCTTCCTTGAAGATTTGGCAAAACGCACTTGGAAAACTATCTGGGAAGGTGCCTTGTATGGGGCATAGATCTTTACTATCACTTCACTATTTTCTGTATCTCTTTCTCTTTTCTGGGGCGGGGAGGGGAAGGTCTCTCTCCATCACCCAGGCTAGAGTATGGTGGCATGATTACAGTTCATTGCAGCCTTGATTTCCTGGGCTCAGGTGATTTTTCCACTTCAGCCTCCAAAGTAGCTGGGACTACAGGACTACAGGTGTGTGCTACCATGCCTGGCTAATTTTTTGTATTTTTGGTAGAGATGGGGCTTTGTCATGTTGCCCAGGCTGATCTTGAACTTCTGGGCTCAAGTGATCCGCCCACCTCAGCCCCCAAAGTGCTGGGATTACAGGCATGAGCCACCACTCCTGGCCTCATTTCACTACTTTCTAAGATTATTCACTTTTTTACAATTCAGTTTATATTGATATTAATTGCCCAGGTTTTAAAATGTATCATTTTACATATTTAGTGGTATAAAATTGTATATATGTAGTATACTCTCATCCTTTAAAATATCTCCTTGGGGCTGGACGTGGTGGCTCACACATTTAACCCCAGCACTTTGGGAGGCTGAGGCAGGTTGGTCACTTGAGGTCAGGAGTTTGAGACCAGCTTGGCCAACATAGTGAAACCCCATCTCTGCGTGTATGTGTATATATATGTATATATACATATATATATATAATATGCATATAATATATATATACATTATATATATATACACATATAATATATATATACATTATATATATATATATATTGCATGCCTGTAGTCCCAGCTGTTCAGGTGGCTGAGGCAAGAGAATTGCTTGAACTCGGGAAGCGGAGGTTGCAGTGAGCCAAGATCGCTCCACTGCCTGGGCAACAGAGTAAGACTCCATCTCAAGAATAAATAAATAAAATAAAATATCTCCTTAGCTGGGTGCAGTGGCTCACACCTGTAATCCCAGTACTTTGATAAGCCAAGCTGGGCAAATTGCTCGAGTCAAGGAGTTCGAGACAAGCCTGGGAAACATTGCAAAACACCGTCTCTACCAAAAACACAAAAATTACCCAAGCGTGGTGGTGCATGTCTGTAATCCCAGCTACTTGGGAGGCTGAGGTGGGAGGATGGCTTGAGCCTGGGATGTGAAGGTTGCAGTGAGCCATGATCATATCATTGCGTTCTAGCTGGGGCAACAGAGCAAGACCCTGTCTCAATAAATAAATGACATATCTCCTTGGTAAGAGTGATTGGTCCTGTCATCCCTAATGTTTTTTCCTTTGTGCCTCTGACTTCCTGCCAGAGGTCTGCTTTTTTATGGGTGTTCTTTGAGATGGGGTCTCTGTCACCCTGGCCGGAATGCAGTGGTGCAATCACAGCTCACTGCAGCCTCAACCTCCTGGGCCCAAGTGATCCTTCCACCTCAGCACCCCAACGTAGTTGGGACCATGGCATGTGCCACCACACCTGGCTAATTTCTTTACTTTGTAGAGACGGAGGTCTCCCTTTGTTGCCCAGGCTGTTCTTGAACTACTGGGTTCAAGTAATCCTCCTGCCTTGGCTTCCCAAAGTGCTGGGATTGCAGGCATGGCCCACTGCACCCAGCTTCAGATTTTAATATTATTTTTTGTTCGTGGTGGTGCTGCTGTAGCTTCTCATTTCATGAATTTCTGATTTTCATAATATTTTCTCTTGATTTTCCTTGAGTTTATTTGTTCTTTTGGTAGATACTTGAGTTGAAAGCTTAACTAGTTTATTTTCAGTTATTTCCTTCATAAATTCATATGAGGCTATGAATTTCCCTCTGAGAACCTCTTTGACTGCTTGTCTATTTTTAGCATTCCATAAATGGCAAAAAAGGAAAAAAAAGTGCTGCCATACTTAAGACCTTAAGACTACATTTAACTCTAACTCTGAGTGTATCTTTTTTTTTTTTTTTTTTTTTTTTTTTTCAGATGGAGTCTCGCTCTGTCCCCCAGGCTGGAGTGCAGTGGTGCAATCTTGGCTCACTGCGACCTCCGCCTCCTGGGTTCAAGCGATTCTGCTGCCTCAGCCTCCTGAGTAGCTGGAACTACAGGTGGCTGCCACCACGCCCAGCTAATTTTTGTATATTTTTTTTTAAGTAGAGACAGGGTTTTACCATGTTGGCCAGGCTGGTCTTGAACTCCTGACCTCAGGTGATCCACCTGCCTTGGCCTCTCAAAGTGCTAGGATTACAGGTGTGAGCCACCACACCTGGCCCTCTGAGTGTATCTTTCATTGTATCCCACAGGTTTCAATTTGCAGAGTGGTCTTGTCATTCAGTTCTACATATTTTGTTTGTTTGTTTTGTGACAGAGTCTCGCTCTGTTGCCCAGCTGGAGTGCAGTGGCATAATCTCACCTCACTGCAACCTCCACCTCCCAAGTTGAAGCAATTCTTGTGCCTCAGCCTCTGGAGTAGCTGGGACCACAGGCACGTGCTACCACACCTGGCTAATTTTGTATTTTTAATAGAGACGGGGTTTCGCCGTGTTGGCCAGGCTGGTCTTGAACTCCTGACCTCAGGTGATCTGCCTGCCTCGGCCTCCCAAAGTGCTGGGATTACAGGCGTGAGCCACTGTGCCAGGTCTCAGTTCTACATATTTTGCGATTTACCTTTTGACATGTCTTTAACTCATTATTTTATTATTTCCAATTCTGTGGATTTGAGAGGCCATAGGTCATCATTGATTTATAATCTGATTGCATCATGGCTGAATGAGGGCTGAGTGTTGGGCCTCTGTTCGTGTTCTCATATATGGTCTGTTTTTGTGATGACTTCAAAGTGCTTGGACAAAATGCCTGTTCTTCGTTGGGTACAAAGTCCTGCGAAGGGGTATGTGATCAAGTTTGCTGTTGATTATTAGTCTCCTTGAGATCCTTATAATTTTGCTTGATCTTTTAGTTTTCACATCCCCTAGCGTAACTGTGATGATGTCGGTTTCTCCTTTGCATGTTTTGCTTTAAACATTTCAAACCATACTGTTAGGGGCAGGGTATGTATTTATTGACGGCATTTGTATTTTTTTTTTCTTTTTTTTTTTTTTTGAGACAGAGTCTTGCTCTGTCACCCAGGCTGGAGTGCACTGGCGCGATCTCGGCTCACTGCAGCCTCTGCCTCCTGGGTTCATGCCATTCTCCTGCCTCAGCCTCCCAAGTAGCTGGGACTACAGGTGCCCGCCACCATGCCCAGCTAATTTTTTTTTGTATTTGGCATTTATACTTTTCAGAGAATGAGGAGGTTTTGGCCTCTGACGTGTTGTTGAGGTGGGGATGGGGCTTTGTTCCAGGCTCTCTGTCTCCTAGCCTGGGGCTGCCATATGTGGCCAATGTTTTTTTTTGTTTGTTTTGAGACAGAGTTTTGCTCTGTTGTCCAGGCTGGAGTGCAGTGGCACTCTCTCGGCTCACTGCAACCTCCACCTCCTGGGTTTAAGCGATTCTCCTGCCTCAGCCTCCTGAGTAGCTGGGATCACAGGTGCTCACCACTACGCCTGGGCAATGTTCGTATTTTTAGCAGAGACAGGGTTTTACCATGTTGCCCAGGCTGGTCTCGAACTCCTGACCGTTCAAGTGATGTGTCTGCCTCAGCCTCCTAAAGCTTTGGGATTATAGGCGTGAGCCACTGTGCTCGAGTGTGGCCAGTGTTGACTTTAATCAGGCAGTGCTCAGAGATACCCTGACTGTCCCCCTCACTGAGGCCAAAGGAGATAGGCAGACCTGGGCCCCAACTACACGCTCCACCACTTACCATCTTTTTGATCTTGGATGACACCTGACCTCTTTTTGAGCCTTCATTTTCTTCTTCTTCTTTTTGTTTTTTTGGGTTTTTTTTTTTTGAGACAGAGTCTCACTCTGTCACCCAGGCTGGAGTGCAGTGGCATGATCTCAGCTCACTGCAACCTCCACCTCCTGGGTTCAAGTGATTGTCCTGCCTCAACCTCCCGAGTAGCTGGGATTACAGGCACATACCACCACACCTGGCTAATTTTTGTATTTTTAGTAGAGATGGGGTTTTACTACATTGGCTAGGCTGGTCTCGAACTCCTGATCTCAGGTGACCCGCCTGCCTCAGCCTCCTAAAGTGCTGGGATTACAGGCATGAGCCACCACACTTGACCGAGCCACAATTTTCTTATCTGTCCAATGGTGCATTGTTGCAAGAATTAAATGAAACCGCATGAGCCAAGTATACAGTAAGCGCTCAGAAATATGGGGGCGGATGTTATGGTAACTGTGGTAGGGCCAAGGCACCTGGAAAGGCTCAGTCTTGGTGGCCATGTCTGTGGGTTGAGGAAATTCCTTAGGGGCCTGTTATTCCAGGAAGTCTGCTATCACATACCTCTGCCATAGCCACGAGCACTTCAAGGGCTGAAGGTCACATGCACACTGACTTTCCCTAAAGATTTTCTTTGTTCAGTTCCCAGTAAGGAGGGCAAGATCCTATCGAGACACTTTAGCCTCAGTGGGCTTGGTGTTCGGCTAGAAGGATGGACAGGAGGCTCAGGCAGCCCAGAAAGGTAAAGTAAGAAATGACTTCTTAGAGGGGCTTTTAGTAGTGGAGCATGAGAATTGAGTAGGAGTTCTCTGGGCAGGAGAGCCTGTTGGTAAACTTGTAGATGACTCAGGTAGGACCAGGCTTGGGTTAGAATTACTTTTCCAGGCCGGCCTCGGTGGCTCACACCTATAATCCCAGCACTTTGGGAGGCCAAGGTGGGTGGATTACTGGAGGTGAGGAGTTCAAGACCAGTCTGGCCAACATGGTGAAACCCCATCTCTACTAAAAATACAAAAAGTAGCCAGGTGTGGTAGCACGCGCCTGTAGTCCCAGCTACTTGGGAGGCTGAGGCAGGAGAATCACTTGAACCCGGGAGGCGGAGGTTTCAGTGAGCCGAGATTGTGCCATTGCACTCCAGCCTGGGCAAAAAAGAGCAAAACTCTGTCTCAAAAAAAAAAACAAAAAAACAAAAAAAACAGACCTTTCTGTCCCTTTTGTCTCACAGTGTGTCACTGAGAAGAGGTTTCTCCTCTCCTACTTAAATTCAGAACTCAGAGGCTATGAAATGTAGTTCTTATAATACATGGTTCTTCCCATCTTTTTTTTTTGTTTGATACGGAGTCTCACTCTGTCACCCAGGCTAGAGTGCAGTGGTGTGATCTCGGCTCACTGCAACCTCCACCTCCCGGGTTCAAGCAATTCTCCTGCCTCAGCCTCCTGAGTAGCTGGGATTACAGGCATGCACCATCACACCCTGCTAATGTTTGTATTTTTAGTAGAGACGGGGTTTCACAATGTTGGCCAGGCTGGTCTCGAACTCCTGACCTCAGGTGATCCACCTGCCCCAACCTCCCAAAGTGCTGGGATTATAGGTGTGAGCCACTGCGCCCAGCTTCCCCATCTTTTTCTCTCTTCACTGTCTGTCCTTACAACTATCCTATGGAGGGAGAGAAGGGGATTTTTTGCATACCAGCTCTGCTACCGGTAGCCCCCACTGCCCCTGTCTGTTTCCTCCTTAGCTCTCCTAATACTTATCTTACCAAAAAGAGAAAAAAAGCTTCATCTCTAATGTGTTCTATTCCCACTTTTCTGATATTATTTGTACTTTCTCTTTTTTATTATCTTTGCCTAAGGTTTTTGGAGTTTTCAAAGAAAAGGTTTTTGATCTTGTCAATGCAAAAGAGCTATATCAAAATGCCCAATTAAGAGTTATTTCCAGGCTGGGTGCGGTGGCACACGCCTGTAATCCCAGCACTTTGGGAGGCCAAGGCGGGTGGATCACCCAAGGTCAGGAGTTCGCGACCAGTCTGACTAACATGGTGAAACCCCGTCTCTACTAAATCCAAAAAAAGTAGCCGGGCATGGTGATGGGCGCCTGTAATCCAAAGTACTTGGGAGGCTGAGACAGGAGAATCACCCTTACCTGGCAGGTAGAGGTTGCAGTGAGCCGAGATCCACCATTGCACCCCAGCCTGGGCAACAAGAGTGAAACTCTTGTCTCAAAAACGAACAAAAACAAAAAAACAAAGAAAATTATATCCATCTTCATCTTCGTTTTTTTTCTATTTGGGTTTTTTTTTTTTTTTCTATTTGAGTTTATTTTCTAGTGATTTGATTGAAAACTTGGTTCATGAACTTTTTAAAGTTGACTTATTTTCAAAATTTCTTTTAAGTGTGTTAAAGAGGCCAGGCACAGTGGCTGGTGCCAGTAATGAGGCTGAGCTAGTAAGACTGTTTAAAGCCAGGAGTTCAACACCAGCCTAAGCAACAAAGTGAGACCCTCCTACCTCAAAATAAAAAAGTGTAAATGTGTTCAAGGCTATGAATTTTTCTCTGAGCACACCATTGGCTGCATCCCACAGGTTATGCATCTCATGATGTACTATCTGAATTGTTCAATTTGAAAAGCTTTGTAACTTTCACACTGATTTCCTTTTTCTTTCTTCTTCTTTTTTTTTTTTATCTTCACCCCAAAGTGCTGGGATTATAGGCATGAGCCACTGCACCTGGATTACACTGATTTAACACATACCTTATTTAGAAATGTATTTTAAGGCTGGGCATGGTGGCTAACACCTGTAATCCCAACACTGGTGGGAGGCTGAGGTGGGCGAATCACTTAAGGTCAGGAGACTGAGACCAGCCTGGCCAACATGGTGAAACCCTGTAACCCTGTCTCTACTAAAAATACAAAAAAAAAAAAAAAATTAGCTGGGTGTGGTGGTGCGCGCCTGTAGTCCTACATACTCAGGAGGCTGAGGCAGGAGAATCGCTTGAACCTGGGAGATAGAGGTTGCAGTGAGCCGAGATTGAGCCACTCCAGCCTGGGCAACAGAGCGAGACTCTGTCCCCCACTCACTTCCCTGCCAAAAAAAGTGTTTTAAAATTTCCCTCCCCTTTCCAGGGGAGGCTAATTACTCTTCTGAGCCAAGATCAGGATACCTTATCTAATATTTGTTTCTTGGAGTTCGTGAAGATCTCTGTTAATTTTTTTTTTTTTTTTTTTGAGATGAAGTCTTGCTCTGTCACCTGGGCTGGAGTGCAGGGCGTGATCTCAGCTCAACGCAACCTCCTCCTCCTGGGTTCAAGCGATTCTCCTGCCTCAGCCTCCTGAGTAGCTGGGATTACAAGCATGTGCCACCATGCCCAGCTAATGTTTTGTATTTTTAGTAGAGACGGGGGTTTCAGCATATTGGCCAAGCTGGTCTTGAACTCCTGACTTGAGGTAATCCACCTGCCTCGGCCTCCCAAAGTGCTAAGATTGCAGGCATGAGCCACTGCACCCGGCCGATCTCTGTTTTTACAAATGTTCCCTGTGTGTTTGAGAATGTTAGAGTAGGAGGGGATAATAGGGTTTGTTAAATATTTTTGGCTAAGCTTATTAGTGATGTTAGTCACATCTTCTGTATTTTTTTCACTACCTGATCTGTTGGTTTCTTTTTTTTTTTTTTTTTTTTTTTTTGACTCAGAGTCTTGCTCTGTCACCCAGGCTGGAGTCATGCCAGTCATGCCATGTCACCAGTGGCATGGTCTTGGCTCACTGCAACCTCTGCCTCCCAGGTTCAAGCGATTGTCATGCCTCAGCCTCCCGAGTAGCTGAGATTATAGGCTCCTGCCATCATGCCCGGCTAATTTTTTGTATTTTTAGTAGAGACGGGGTTTCACTGTGCTGGCCAGGATGGTCTCCATCTCCTGACCTCGTGATCCGCCCGTCTCGGCCTCCCAAAGTGCTGGGATTACAGGCGTGAGCCACCGCGCCCGGCCTTGATCTGTTGGTTTCTGAGAGATGTAGTCCTAGTGTTCCCTGAGCTGAGTTCCTGGTGTCACTAAGATCACCCCTTCTCATTCCTGGAACTTCCCTGAGGTCACAGGGGGGCTCTTTCATCCTATCTCTGGCTCCTGTGGGTGGTTTCTATGCCCAAGCAAGAGGCGACTCAGGCAAGGGTATAGATACAAAATGGCTCACCCTCCATCCCCAGGGATGTGATTCTGGCTCAGTGCATGGGTCCGCTCACTGAGTGGCCTGGAGGGTGGAGAAGAAAGAGTGTCCCCAACCTGTTGCTTCCCTCCATGGACTCAGTTCCTCCCCAGGCCGCTTTGAGAAAGCAGCACGGTGTGATGCTCAGGGCTGCGGTTGAGATGGGCTAGGGTACGAATCCCAGCTCCACCTCGAACTTATTGTGTGCCCGTCCCTGAGCCTGTTTCCTAATATGTAAATGGGGCTTTTTTTTTGTTTTGAAGATGGGAGTCTCATTCTGTCACTCAGGCTGGAGTGCAGTGGTGTGATCTCAGCTCACTTCAGCCTCCGCCTCCTGGGTTCAAGTGATTCTCCTGCCTCAGCCTCTTAAGTAGCTGGGATTACAGGCGCCCGCCACTGCGCCTGGCTAATTTTTGTATTTTTAGTAGAGTTTCACCATGTTGGCCAGGCTGGGTTTCACCATGTTGGCCAGGCTGGTCTCGAACTCCTGACCTTGTGATCCACCCGCCTCGGCAGTGTGTGGTCTTGGACAAGCACCACCACCTCTCTGGGCCAACTCCTCCGACTGCTCACACAAGGAGACGAGATCAGCTCTCCAGGACCCCACCGACCTCCACCCCAGGGATGAGACTGGACAGGCAGGGGCGCAACAAAGACTCCACAATGGGCCGAGCTCAGACGATCTTCCTTTAATACAAAGTCGATATATCTACATACATGGGGGTGGGAAAACCACCCGGCTGCTTCCGCTGGAATAAACAGTGTTTGAAAGTAACCGCAGATCTGCCCTTGTACAAAGAGGAACAACTCGCTTGCTCAGGGTGGGTGGGTAGAGGGGGTCCCGTCCTTCTGGTTTTGCTCACAAACTGCCCCATAGTCCCAGGGGGAAAGGGTCTCTGATGTGGGGCAGTACAGCCATACAGCCACCGTCCCCGAAGAAGTAGGATCCTCTCTGTCTCCTTGGGGGCGGGAGATGGGGAGACAGCTCAGGCTCTCAGAGGAGGGAGGACCACTGTCATCTCTCTCCTCTTACAGCAGCGTCCCCCTCAACCGTACCCAACGCCACTGGGTCCGAGTTCCCCCATGACCCTACCCTCAGAACTGTATTTGATATGTCTGAAAATTTAATTTATAAAAATGAAACAAAAAGGGGGAAAAAAAAAAAGCCAAGAAAGAAAAAAGGACATCTCATTCTTCTGTGAGCAAAGCACACTTTCTGATGGTAGGAAAAATTAATTAAAAAAAAAAAAAAAAAAGCAAGCCAAGGTACAGGCGTGGGCCCGGCGTGCGCGTTTGCGAACGTAACTATCACACAAGGACGCTTTCTACAGTGAAAAAATAGACTGTCTTTGAACAGAATATGAATAAGCCAAAGTTGTTGTCTTTCTTTGAAAGTCGTCGACTGGTGAGTCTTTTGTTTGTTTCTCTTAAAAAAAAAAATGGAAAAAAAAATAATACACTATTTAAAAAAAACGAAATGTCACGAGATACAGTTACACTGAGAGTTTTAAAAGAAAGCTGGATTCTGGTCCCAGCCCAGCGTCCCCAGGCTGCAGAGCGGGGAGGAGCCCCCCGGTTCCCCCACCACCGCTGGGGGAGGACGAGGGGTCCGACCGTGGTCTGTGCCCCACCCTCCTCTGGTTCTGGGGAGCACTCCTATTTGCTCACCGTCCCCCCACCCCCCACCCCGGAATCTGGTTTTGGAATTGAAAGGAAAGGAGGAATGTGCCAAGTATTTGAAGGCGGCGGCCGGTGCCAGGGAGGTCGCTGGGGCGGCCGGGGCCAGCGGGGGGCTCGAGGGGCTGCGTCGTCCTCGGAAATGGTGCAGAAACACAGCTGCTGCCGCCTCCTGCCCTGCCCACTGGGGGTCCAGGCCTCAGGAGGTCCGCCCGGGAGGGGCAGAGGCATCCGGGGCCGGTGGTGTCGGGCCGGGGGGGACCATGGCTTTAGGTTGCATAGTGGTCAAAGCTTCCGAGGTACTCCAGTGCCGCCTGGTAACAGAACTGGTACTCATCCTGGGGGAGCAGAGGTGACCTGTTAGTACCTCCCCTGCTCTAACGCCTCCCAGGGCTCCCTATTGCCCTCAGGAGCAGGCCAAGCTCCTCAGCCTTGTGCGTATCCCTTGCAGAAGGTCTCTTTGGCCCCCACGGCCCTCCCACAGTGAAGTGAGCAATGCCACACCTCTCTGCCTAAAACAGCCAGGCTCTGTACCCGGAATGCCCTCTCCTCCCGTCTGCCTGGAGGCCCTATTCATCTTTTCATTTTTATTTATTTTGAGACGGGGTCTGGCTCTGTCACCCAGGCTGGAGTGCAGTGGTGCCATCTCGGCTCACTGCAATGGGTTCAAGCGATTCTCCCGCCTGAGCCTCCCAAGTAGCTGGGATTACAAGCGTGCGTCACCAGGCCCAGCTAATTTTTGTATTTTTAGTAGAGATGGGGTTTCGCCATGTTGGCCAGGCTGGTCTTGAACTCCTGACCTCAGGTGATCTGCCTGCCTTGGCCTCCCAAAGTGCTGGGATTACAGGCATGAGCTACCACACCTAGCCTTATTTCTATTTTTTTTGTAGAGATGGGGTCTTGCTGTGTTGCCCAGGATGGGCTCAAGCAATCCTCCCACCTCGGCCTCCCAAAGCTGCCACGCCCGGTCCCCTCTACTCATCTTTTAAGACATGGCTGCTGCTCAGAACCCCCTCAACTGGAACATTCCCCTTGGAGCTAGTCTGGGCCTCAGTTTCCCCATCTGTACATTGGTTGGACTTGAGAATCAGTGGTTCATGGCAGGGTCCAGGCTGAGCCACAGACTTGCTGTGCCTTGGGGACTGCAATGAGCCCACCTCTGTCCACTCCAAGGGCGGCTTCTCGGCTTTGACCTTCAGCCGACTGCTGTGTTTGTTAAAAGGGTACTGCTCCCCTTCCAGCGCGGGAGGGGTCTGTGGACCGTCTACCCACAATGACCCAGAGAGTCCCAGGTGGCTGTACCCATCTCACAGAGGAGGAAACTGGAGCTTAGGGCAGTCGGGGCATGAGGCCAGGCTGCCTCCCCTCCCTGTCCCATCTTTACCTCTGTCTGCACCATGGCCGGCCGCTGGGTTCGTAGCATCTTCACCGTCTGAAAGATGTCCACCACACCTTCGTACCGCATCCGCTCCAGCACGATGCTAAGCGTGATGAAGACGCCCGTCCTGCCCACGCCGGCACTGGTGGTAGTAAAGTGAGCACAGCCGTTCAGGGGTGGGTGCTGGAGAGCCCTGATCTGACCACCCGATTCCCCAAGGACTCTAACAGCCCAGACGGGACAGCCTAAGCTTGGGGCTGTCCCCACCAGGCCTCAGTTTCCCCAGCAGGGCCAAAAGCTGGGACACTCGAGGGAGCTCACCTGCAGTGGACAGAGATGGGGCCGTCCTGGCCAAACTGCTCCTTGGTCTTATGTACTTGGCCAATGAAGTCGATGAAGCCCTCCCCCGACTTTGGCACACCCTGTTCCGGCCAGTCTGTGAACTGGAACTGCCGGACAGTCCGGGACTGGCCATCCTGGAGTACAGAGAGCCCAATCTTGTTATCAGTGTCAGCAGTGGCCATGGGGGTTTTTCTCCATCCTCCCTATCCTCACCCCCATTTTTTTTTGAGACGGAGTTTCACTCTTGTCGCCCAGGTTGGAGTGCAACGGTGCAATCTCGGTTCACTGCAACCTCCGCCTCCAGTGATTCAAGTCATTCTCCTGCCTCAGCCTCCCGATTAGCTGGGATTACAGGCATGAGCCACCATGCCCGGCCCTCACCCCCATTTTGTACACTCTCTGCCATTCATTTACCCTGACAGCTTACCATCCCTCACAATCCAGTGGTCCTGCTTTCCACAACAGATGCTCCAACCTCATCCTCACCACTTCTTGCCACCCAGCTGTTCCTCTCCCCACATTTCCCGTATGACATCCAGCACCTCCATCCTCCATCCTTCACCATCCCATAGTGCCCCCAGCTCTGCCCTTCCCAGCGCCTATTCACCATGATCCTCTGTCATCTTCCACTCTGTGCCGTTTCTGGGCCCTAGAGCACAACTCAACTCCATCACTGGCCATAGCTCATCACCGATGACTCATGGTGTACAACCCAATAGTGCCGTCATCTTTCATCCTCCACCATCCAATAACAGTGCCATTTCTACTACCCACTGCTGGTAACTCATTACCTTCTGCCATCCAACAGTTCCACCCAACAGCATCATCTTCTATCATCTACCACCATCCCCTTTTGGTAACTCATCCTTAACCATTCAATGATGGCGTCTTCCACTGACTGTCTTCATTCCCCACTACTCACCCACTCCTCTTTCCAGTCTCTTTTCACACCACCAAGTGGTGCCATCCAACCAAATCATTCTCTGCCATCTTCCATCCTTCACAAGTCAATGGTGCCATTTTCCACCATCCATCACTAACAATTCATCACTCTCCACCATCCAAGGGTACCATCTTCCACTGACATTCTCCATTCCCCATCATCTGCCTTGTTCTAATTCCATCCTCCACCATCAAAATGGTGCCATCCAAAATTGTTATCCTCTGCCACCATTTGCCATCCAATGTACCATCTTTCCCTGATGTTTTACATTTTCTAAAATCTCCTTTCCCAACCCCATCTTCCTCAATCTTGTACCACCCATTGGTTTATACCATTGACTAGTGATTGTTTACTGTCCTTTCTTAGTCAAAGTATTTCTCATTGATTTTCTCCACCCCCTGCTGGTCAAACATTTGCCCTTCTCCAATTCTATCTTCCTCCATCTACCACTGATAAAGCATCACCCTTCACCGACCCAAACTACCACATTCCACTGACATTCTCCAGCCTGTTATGCCAATGTTCTTCTCTCCAATTCCAGATTCCACCCCTCCAAGGGCATCGTCTTGCACTGCTCGCAGCACAATGCCCGGCGATTGCTGTTCATTCAGCAGCCTTCACCATCCTTTGGCGTCATCTTGGCCAACATTCTCCATCCTCTATCTTCCCCTCACTGCATTCTCTACCATCATCGATCTTCCACCACTAACTTTGATCCTTTGTCACCCAACAGGGCCACCTTCTGCTATGAGTCTTCATCTGTTGCCACCTAATACCTGGCCTTTCTCCCTCCACCTGACACTGCAGTCCTTCATTGAGCCAACACCATCCATACTCATCTCTCCTCACCCAACGGTGCCAATCCCCACCATCTGACTCTCCCTATCCACTGTCTACCACTCAAGTCCCTTTCAGCCCTTTAATATCATCCTCCACAGGTGGCTGCTTCCAGAGGAAAGCCCCATTCACTTCCTTGAATATCATCCCCTGGGGCCATGTTCCCTAGTGAGGGGAGACACTACAGGGTCAGCACAGAGATCAGACCCTCTCTTCCACCTATGTGGCAGTAGAAGCAAGTGGCCAACTGGTCAGCTGACATTTCTCCTCATTCCTAATGCTTATCCCTAACCCTCGGCCTTCGTATCCATCACCAACCAGGGCAGCCCTTTCCAGATCACTAGGGCAACAGCCCGTGGGGCCCAGTCTGGCTCAAGCCCCTCCAGCCAATCTATCTCTTCACTCACCCGGGCATCTGTGACCTTGAACTCTCGCAGAATATACTGAGGCATGTTGTATTCTGCCATCGGATCTACCACAAAGTACTGGTAGCGGGCAGAGCGCTCGGCCGGCCAGTACTGGTGACACTTCTCCTGTGGAGGAGATGGCGGCCATGGTCAGCACTGTCTGAGCCACAGTCTGGCCCTCGCCCTTCCCCGCCGTGGCCCCTGGCTCACCCGGCCCATCTCCCGCAGCTTGGTCAGCATGACCACGATCGTCGAATTGTTCTCCCACAGCATGCGCCAGAAGTCTTCCGTGGTCTCCGCCAGCGGCCCCTGTGTCGCGATGTAGGCCTTCTGCTGCCTGCAGGCATGGGGGCTATGAGCCCAGGGCCGGCAGGGAGACCCGGCGAGGTACTCACCTGATGCTGGCCGGCAGGGTCAGGACCAAGCCAGCAACAGCTACACCTACCACCCCACTGCCTGCCAGGAATGGCTGCTGGGTGTACCACTTCCCCTCCTGGTGATCCCATTTTGCATGTGGGGAAACCACCAATCTCATGACAAATTCAAATCCCTTGACAAAGCTGCAAGACTATCCACTAACCTCTTCTGATTTCTTCCCTCCATCTCCTTCAAGGGCCACTGCCCCAGTTTCAGTTGTTTGTGTGGGCCAAGCTCTCAGCCCCGGGCCTTCGCACATGTGGCACCCTCTGCCAGGAACACCCTCCCCTCCTTTGCCAGGATTTCTCAATCTCAGTGCTATTGACATTTGGTGCTGGATTGTTCTCTGGGACAAGCTGTCCTGTGTACTGTAGGATACTGAGCAGCATGCCTGGTCCCCACCCAGTCAGTGCCGGTAGTAGTCATCATGACAATAAGAAATATCCTCAGGGTGTCAGAATTACCCCAGTTGAGAACCACTGATAGAACAGATGGAATCACATTGTGGACAGCAGCCGTCAGTTAAACACACACCCAAAGACTCATGGACAGCAGCCATCAGTTAAATATACATTTAAAGATGTGTATTTAAATGGCTCAGGGCTGTCAGTGTCTCTCCAGCTCCGTCTCCCACAAGACTGGAGGCCTCTTGAGAGCAGAGATGGGCTCCTTCTGGGGCCCTGAGGTGGGAAAGGCATGGCACCTACCTGTAGCCATCAATGAAGCTGGCGTTGATGTAGTCAGAACCCTCCACACCCCGGATGGGCTGCAGACAGACCCGTGTGCTCTCATAGGGCATGATGTTCACCAGGCGGTTCTTGAACTTGTTACAAGGCAGATTGGCACTGATGAAGCGTGACGTGTGGGCCTTGGAGTTAGCCAGCCGCTGTGGGGAGGAGGCAGCCAGGGGCCACCATTAGGATGAGGAAGGCTATGCTTTCAGCCGGAGCACCAATGGTGGATAGGTAGGTAGGGGCACCCCGCCACCACCTTCCTGTCCCCATTGCTCGGGGCGAGCCTGATTTTTGGCTCTTTGGGCCTCCTCCCCACCCCGCCCACGGCAACCTCCACCCCGCTGGCACCTTGAACTCGAGTTCCATGCCAGTGACGTGCTCGCCAGGCTCCACCTGGGCCAGCTTCTGGATGTAGGCATAGAGGCTGCGTGCGGGCACTTCTGTGTTGCCACAGCCCACGGCCTCCAGCAGGGCCTCGTGGATGAAGCTGTACTGGTCCTCCGTCTGCACCATGTAGTTACGCTGGGATCTCATGAGCGTCACGTGGCCATAGACATCGACTGTCTTCTCCGGCTTGATCCGCTCAAGCATGGCGTCGATGACGATAAAGCAGCCTGTGCGGCCCACACCAGCACTGCGGGGACAGCCACGTGGTGTTCGGGGGCCGCTGGGCTGTGGGGACCGGGGGAAGCGGGCGGGGCAAAGCGGGGTGGACGTACCTGCAGTGAACCACGACGGGGCCGGCATCTGGAGGGTTGCAGGTCTTGACTCTCCGCAGGAAAGCCAGGAAGGGCGTTGGGTATTCGGGCACACCGTGGTCCGGCCACGCCGTAAACTGGAACTGGCGGACCTCGCGTTTCTCACTGGAGCCATTCTGGGGACCACAAGGATGTCACCTGTCACTCTGGCTCGCCCTGCCACCCATGTGCTGAAAATGCCCAAGTGCCCGGGTGCGGTGGCTCACACCTGTAATCCCAGCACTTTGGGAGGCCGAGGTGGGCGGATCACCTGAGGTCAGGTGTTCGAGACCAGCCTGACCAATGTGGAGAAACCACGTCTCGACTAAAAATACAAAATTAGCCGGGCGTGATGGCGCATGCCTGTAATCCCAACTACTCGGGAGGCTGAGGCAGGAGAATTGCTTGAACCCAGGAGATGGAGGTTGCAGTGAGCTGAGATCGTGCCACTGCACTCCAGCCTGGGCAACAGAGTGAAACTCCGTCTCAAAAAAATTGCCCATGTCGGTGCTTCCCAGTCGCCATGTCCCTAAGTGCCTGACTTGGGCTCTAGCCGCCCGTGGACGTTTCCAAGTAGAGAGTCTTGCAGACGCCTCACACACAACGTGGCGAACTGTATCTGGCCTTCTTCCCAAACCTGCTCCCCCATCTTAGCTGAAGGCGGCTCCAACCTTCTGGGCACTCTGGCCACAGCTTGGGAGTCACCCTTAACTCTCCCCTCTCACATCCAACACCTCACCCAGGACTGTCGGCTCTGCCTTCAAAGTCTATCCCAATCCACCTGCTCCAGGTTCTCCATGGAGGCCAACCTGGTCTAGACCTATCACCACCCTCTGTGCCGCAGACCTTGGCTCCTACCCAAGCCCCCTAGTCTGTCCTCCCTGCAGCAGCCAGAGGGCACCTGAGTCAGATCTGGTCCCTCCTCTGCCCACAGCCCTCCATGGCTCCTGCCTCCCACAGGGTCAAAGCAGAAGTCTTCCCCAAGGCCCACAGGATCCTGCACGACCTGCCCTGTCCCCTCTCTGCCCTCCCCACTGTTCCTGTAACACGCCAGGCACGGTCCTGCCCCAGGGCCTCTGCCCAGGCTGCACCCTCTTACCTGAAATGCTGTTCCCCCAAATCTCCCCATCATACCCTCTTCCAGGTCCCAGACACTGTTTTTCTCCTCCGCTTTATTTTTCACCTTTGACATGGAAGCTTTCTTGACATTTCATAGTTGTGGTGTGTGTCTTGTCTACTAGACTGTTAACTCTCCCAAGGGCAGAACGTTTTGTCTATTTAGGTCCCTGTTGTGTGCTTGTGTCCAGGTTAGGGAGTGAGACGTAACATGTGCTTAATGTGTGTGACTGAACCAAGAATTGTCACCCTTGTCCATGTACTCAGTTTTCTGGCACTTAGGTCAAGCAGGTGCCTGATGGTGAGATGACCTGGCTGGGTGTTGGGGATACATCATGGTGCCAGTAGTGCCTCCTCTCTCCATCATGACAATAACAAATGTCCCCTGGATGGCAAAATTGTCCTAATTAAGAGCCACAGATGGAGAAAAACAGATGGAACCACACTACGGACAGCAGCCATCAGTTAAATACATATCTAAAAGATCTTCTCCATCCCAGCCCTGACTTTGCAGGGCTGCCAATATCTGTCTGTCTCTGTCTGGAGACTCCTTGAAGGCAGGGCTGGGGCCTTGCTGAGGCCCCCATCATAGGCTCAAGCTGGGTAAGGCCAGAGGACAAGTGGGTAAAGAGGACCTGGGGCATGAGTAAAGGCAAGAGGAAATCAGGCTCATTGCTGAGTTGGGATCTGCCAGCTTTGTCCTGCCGTGGGTGGAAACAAGCAGTGTCCTCTCTGAGCCTCAGTTTCCCCCACCACGGAAGCGGGTTTCATGAGAATGTAGTCAGCCTGGGAAGACACGCTCTGCTTTCTCTCTGTCCCATGGGCAGCTTCTACCCTTCCAACACATTCCTCCACCCTCAGCCCCCAGCCCCAGCCCG
This sequence comes from Nomascus leucogenys, assembly GCF_006542625.1. NCBI lineage: Eukaryota > Metazoa > Chordata > Mammalia > Primates > Hylobatidae > Nomascus > Nomascus leucogenys. The sequence goes on along the minus strand of NC_044397.1, from coordinate 90,167,947 downwards.
GGCCCCACCTTGTGCAGAGAGAACGTCCTGACACAGAATGTGGCCAGCTCGATGGTGTCTAGCAACGTGACCTGGATGAAGCCGTAGGTCTCCGTGCCTCTGTTGGGCCAGTACTGATCACACTTGATCTGTATCAGGCAAGAGAACAGGTGTCAGCAAGGGCCAGGCTGGCTGGCGGGGGCTCGAGGGCCATGGGGTCCAAGGCTCACCCGTGACTTCTCCTCCAGCCGCGTCATCATGACGATGGTGGCCGACCGCTGCTCCCACACCATACGCCAGAAGTCCCCAAAGGTCTCAGGCAGCGGCCCCTGCGTGGCAATGTACGCGTTCTGACGCCGGTAGCCGTCCACGTAGTTGGCATTGATGTAATCACTGCCCACAATGCCTGCAGCCAGGGCGAGAGGCCAGGGATCTGTGGGGGCTGTCTTGCTAGTTTGGCTCTGTCTGGCCAACCACTTCCTGGAAGTTTACTCTGACTGCTCCCAGATTTGTCCCCGAGGTGACCATGGGACGTGTACTTCACGGTTTCTCCCCCTCCACTCACTCCATGCCAGCATTTCTTCCCTTCAGGTTGTGACAACCAAAGATGTCCCTGGACATTGCCAAATGTCCCCTGGGCAGCAGAACTGCTCTGACTGGTCACAACTGATGCAGAAGGACAGACGAAGCCATGTTAGAGAGAGCGGCCATCAGTTAAATACCTATTTAAAAATGCCCAGTGGCCTCCAGTTGGAGCTGGACCAGGTCTATGACCAGAATCAGGCCTCAGTGGCCAAGGGGAGACATGGGATCTAGCACTTCCCATGCAGTGGGGAAGGGCAGGTTAAGACTGGGGGTCTCCGAGCTACCTTCAATGGGCTGGAGGATGACGCGGGAGTGGTCGTAAGCGATGACGTTGGCATAGCGGTTCTTTGGCTTGTTCACTTCCAGGTTGGAATGTTCCCATGTGAACTGCTGTCCAGGGTCGATGGACTACAAAGGAAGGGGAGGGCATGGGCGTCAGGGTAGGTGCCTGTGAGGCCAAGGTGATGAGGGTGGGAGGCGGGGGCAGGCTCACCTCATACTCCTGGGAGAGCTTGAGGCTGTCGTTGGCCTTGAGCCGCTCCGTGTGCTCCGCCATGTCTGCGATGGGGATTGGCGGGTGGCTGAGCATGCCTACAGGGTGGAGCAGACCCCGCCGGGGTTGGTCACTGGGGGGCCAGCCGGGGACTGGGGGGAGGGGGGTGCTCTACATGTGAGTCTGCGATGGGCGAGCTGCGGTTAGAAGGGCGTGGCTGGGGTGGGGCTTGGCAGGAGGGGAAGACTCAGGGTGGCTCACGAAGGGGCTGGGACCCCAGGCTTAGGGGACTCTAAAGGGAGCAGGTTTGAGGCCGCTGCTCGGGGCAAAGCCTGACACCCCTGGAGGGGCCTGGATCACAGCATTGGTCCATCCTGTTTCCTTCTAACCAAGCTAGGGGTGCAGGGGCTGGCAGAAGGGTCACCCCGGAGGATGTCAAGCTCCCAGTGCCTTGAGCCAAGAGGCAAGTGTGTGGCACAGAAATTAAATTGCAGATGCAGCTGGCACTTTGGAAATACTGTCCTGGGTGGGCGACTAACACCCCTTTCTGTCCCTCTGGGATCAGAGGCATGAAATCCGCTTCTAGGTAGAGGCGAGGGACTGGGGAGGGGAAACAGTATGTTGCGTGTATGTGAGAGGAGTGAGGAGTCCCCATCTGTCCCTGCGCTTGCTTGGGGCAGGAGCAGGTGAAAGAAGGCCCTGGCCTGAGAGCTCTTATCCCTTCAAGCCCCCCGGGATGGCTGCTGGAGGTGCTGGGTGCGGGCTCGGTTCTCCCTTCCCGATATCTGGGTCTGCAGAACCCTGACCTCTCCTGGTACCTGTGTACCAGACGTTCAGCTCTCAGGTGGTTTTCAGACCAGCTGGTAACATCTAATGTTCTGAGCCTCCCATGTGTCCCTAGCTGCCCCCCAAGAGCTCACATCTAAGGGGCCTGCCTGTCACGTGGGCATGTCCTGGGTACATACGTGCCTCACCCACGTCCCTGACACACACATACACACCACACACACAGCAGTCACATACAGCCACCTGAGGGCCCAATGGACCAACCCCCTGCCCTCTTCCAGGGGCCAGCACAGGACAGGTGGGCAAAGGCCGGTGATGGGTGGGCGCGTGGACAGAGACAGGAGGCAGGATGGAGAAACCAAAGAGGAAATGAACGGGGGGGCGAAAGGAAGCCAAAAACAGACACAGGAACTAACTTTCAAAGTGAAACCCCGGCTCCCTGAGGGGGCTCCTGAGGCCTGAATCTGCAAACAGCAAACAATAAATAAATGAAAACATGCGGGGGGTGGGGGGGGTCCCACCTCTGCCTCCCCCACCCCTCACTGGCTGGCGGATGCAAAGGGCGGAGCAACGCGGACAACGGTGGGGACGTACAGCCACCTGGGCCCCCACCTGAGGACTCACGATAGCTGCTAACTGTGTACCCCTCTGGCTGGACACCAGTCAGTCCTGGTCTTGACCCATCACTCTGGAAGGACTCCAAAGTGCTAGGTTCTTCTGTCTACAAATCCCCTCCCCCAGACCAGCCTGGCCTTGGGTCCCTCTGTTGAGGTCAGCAGAGGGCATTCTGAGAAAGGAGGATGCAGGACGGTGAAGGAGAAGCTGAGGGAGCAGGGAAAGGACATATGGACCCATGCCATGAGCTTCAAGGAGGACAGCAACCATCAGTTAAATGCACATGTTTAAAATCCTTATTTGGATGGAAACAGAACAGACAAAAACTAGTCCAGAGACAGAAATGAGACGGGAGCACATTAGCGGTGAATTATGAGACTATGCATGATCCCTTCAGGAGACTGCAGCCATCAGTTACATGCACATTTAATAATTCTCATTTGGCTGAAAAACCAAAGCAACATGAATCACTACAGAGGTAAGAAAGAGAAGAGAATACACAAGGGGTGATACATGAGGCCCTGCATGATCCCTTTATGAGGACAGCAGCCATCAGTTAAATACGAATGGTCAAACTCCTCATTTGGATGAAAACAGAAGTGACACAAACCAGTCCAGAGACAAAAAAAAAGAAAGTACATCAGGAACGGCATGTGAGGCTGTGCATGAGGCTTTAAGGAGGACTAAAGACATCAGTTAAATACAAATGTTTAAAATCTTCATTTGGTTGGAAAATAGAGTTGATATGAACCAGTTCAGAGATAGGAAGTGGAGACCGGGTACAGTTGGAAGGACAGATGTAACCAGGCTGTGAACCCATAAGGAGAATAGCAGCCATCAGTAAAATGAAAAATTCCTTATCTGGTTAGAAGCAGCTGGCGTGAGCCCATGAAGAGGGAGGAGATGGTGGAGTTTTGTGAATCATACATGAAAATGATCAAGGATACGACCTTGATTCAATTCTCCTGGACTGTCATATGACTTTAATCTACAGGGAACTATAAAGAGGCATGAGCCCTGACAGCCATGGTGGGAAGAGGTACAGGGCATTGGGCAGGTATAATTTCTGTACCTTGCTAGGGATACATCCCAAGGGAGTGTGGAAAATGGCTGAGGGCAAACCTCAACCCCCACCACTGAGGAACATTAAAACTAGAGACACAGAAGAACAGCTCTTTCTGCCCAAACAAATGAGGGGTTTATTTGTGTTTTCTCCGTTTTTTATTTTTAAACATCTTCTTTAGGCTCCTGAAGCGGACAGCAGCCATCAGTTAAATGTTAAAAAAAAAAAAAAGCCTCACTTGGTTGTAAGCAGAACCATCCTATGAGTTCCAAGCCCAGAGCCATGTAGGGTTGGAGGTATTTAGGAATCAAGAATGTGGCTGCACCAAGCATAGTTCCGAGGGGGCCAGTGAGGGGCCCCCAGGGTGGCAGCTACTGCTTCTCCCCAGCTATCTCCCCTGTTGGTGGTATCCCTGGTATCAGGGAAAAGTACATACCTGGAGTCTGGAAGTTAATGCGTCTCATTTCCACAGGGTCCTTGGGGTGGTGAGGGGCGAGGTCGGCATTGTTCAGGAGGCATTTGGTGCGGGGTTCTGAGTCCTTGCGTTTACTTTAGGAGAAGCAAGCGGAACAGTCCAGTTAGTACTGGCACATGTTCATGTGTGAACACAATTCAGGCCCCAGGAATGTGTGGTAGGAAAAGGACCGTGGACCCGTATGACTGGGGTTTCCAGGACCAAGTACAGATACGTGTACAAGCTGTGGGGGCAGCCAGGCATCCCCCCTCCTGTGGGCACGGTATCAACCCATTCCCTGTCCTCCTCCTCTTGCCCGAAGCCTCCAGGGGGGAGGGCTGGTTCTTACCTGTCAGGTTTGCTATTCCCAAAAGCAGACACGGGTGAGAAGGGGGGAAAAAAAGAAGAAAGGTGAGGGTGTGCTGGCCATCAAGGGCTTGCTCTGTGACTCTCAGTGGCTTCCTTAACCTCTCTGAGCTTTGGTCTCCTCTGGAAAATGGCGCTCATCTTCCCTGTTTGTCCCCCTGCCTATCGACACCACAAGGAGGCTTATCTCAGCCCTCCCTTTCTAAGCTGGGATGTGCCCCATGGGGCCACTACAATTGCTATCCTCATTGAACTGGACACAGGCAGCCTCTACCGCAAATCTTCTTGCTGAGTTGAAGATAGGGGTTAAGAGGAGACGCCAAGCCACTGGCCTGCTTTGAGCCGTAGCTCTGCCATTCCCATGCTGTGTGACCTTGATCAAGTGGCTTAACCTCTCTGAATTTTGGTTTCCCCATGTGTACAACAGAGACCTTTAGTGATGATTCTCTGAGACAACTCTTCCCTCCTTTTCCAGGAAGCCCTCCCTGCTGTCAAGTCGGGGAGGACATGGGGCTTACTTCTTGTAGAGCAGGATAGCAATGACAATGCAGATTATGAAGACCACGGCCAGCACAGGCCCGATCACCCAGATAAGCCCCTCCTCGCCATCCACGATGGGCTGGGGATCCGGGTTATCCAGCTGGAAGGGGTCTGAGAAGGGACTGGCTGCAAAGGTCTGCAGGGAAAGGGGGGGTCTCCATCAGTGTCCACCCTCCTTGTAGTGGCCAGATGGGTCTTTCTCAAACACAAACCTGTTTCTCCCCTGCTCTAGATCCTCCTATATTCCTAGAACCTTGACCCTGGAGGCCTGTATGACCTGGTCCCTGCCAATCTTTGCTCTCCCCATTCCCTTCTCTGCTCCAGCCACTGTGAAATCCTTTCTGTACCTCCAGACCTTTGCACATGCAAATCCTGGGATGCTTTTTCTTTGTTGAACTCCTACTCACCCCTCAACGCCCCAGCTCCAAGGTCTCTTCCTCTAAGAAACCTTCGTTTCAGGATCCCTCCACTCCCAAGTCTTCCCCTCTGCCCAGCTCTGACCACAGGGAGCTGCCTGTGACTGATCACAGAGGTCAGGGCCCTGGGGACTGGGGTCTGCCTCATTCAGAGGTGTGTCTGGATGTGAGCAGACACCATTCAGGACTTACAGGCTCGCTCTTCTGAAGCACAGCAAGCACAAAGAGGACATAGCGGTGGCCGGGCTCCAGGCCCCGGTTATCGAAGCCGCCATACTGCTTCTGGTCGCCGGGATGGAACGTGGGCGGCAGCACAGAGAAGCGAGCTGCGATGTAGGGCCGGGGCACCTCCAGCTGACGTGAGTGCCGCAGGCTGCGCCTCTGTAGCCGTGAGATGTCCTGGATGAGCTGCGGGAACAGAGTCATGGGTGGCTCAGAGCTCAGCTGGGAGCAACAGAGCACTTGAAAGCTGGAATGTATCTGGGCCCTGCGGGTTGGGCCCCAGGCCCTCACCTCCTCCAGATCCATGTCCTCTGGGCTACCCAGCGGGGTCAGGAATTGGCCTCCACGAGACTTGCGCAGTGGCACCATCACAATGAAATAGCTCCTGTAGGGAGATGGGAAAGAGTCAGAGGGGGCTGTCGATAGGGATGACCAAGGGATGCTACATGGGGGCAAATGCGGGAGGCCGTTTCTCTGAGTCTTCCCTTCTGTTCATACAATGAGCCTATTCCCCTATGTCACATCCACAAATGCCACAGTTGCTGACGGAGGCCTCCAGGCCTTGGATCATGCTGTACTTTCTGCCTAGAAGGCTTACTTCATGTAATGCTCATTGTTGAACTCCTATGCATCCTTCAAGGCCCCAGCTTCAATGCCCACATAGCCTTATGGCCCTTAAATCTTCTCTGCCTCTGAGGCAGAGTGCTCCTCTCCCCACTGGGGACTCTCAGCTTTGCCTCCCCACCAGTTGGGAAGCCCAGAACCAAATCCTTTCAGGGGCCCTAGTAATACCCAGTGGAGGGTCAGGCATATGGGATATCAGGAAATGCTGGAAGAGCAGACATAGGACACATTTAGTGACAATGGCCCATGAGAAGCACTGAATCTTGGATGACCCCATGAACTGGGGCTGATAGGGTCTGTGTTTCATAGACAAGGAAACTGAGGCACAGAGAGGGTATGTAGCTTGCCCCAGCCATATAGCAGGCTGATGGGGGTGACGAGGAACCCGGAGCATGGGGGTGAGCATACTGGACAGGCACGGGGCTCTGGCCGTCAGGAAGATACACCATGATGAAGCCGTCGGCATCAGGCTTGGGGGCGACGCTGGGCTTGCCATTGAGCAGGTTGAAGGCAGTCCAGGCAGTGACCGTCTGCTGGAGGCCGCCCAGGCTGCTGCCACGATTCGTCAGCACAAAGTTGTAGAAGGTGTGGGGCTTGAGGTGCGTGATGAGCTTCTTGGTGGTACGGCCATCCACATCCAGTGTGAGCCCATTGTACTGGATCTGAGGACCAGGGCTAGCTCAGCAGGGCCTGGTGGGCTCAACACCTGCCCATGGATTGAGCCCCGGCTCCAGGATGAGTCCCCCACCCTGACTGAGCCCTGATCCCACTGAACCCTGCCCTAGGCAGAAATCTAACACTGACTGATCCCTGATCCCAGGCTGAGTCCCCAACTCTGACTGAGCCCCAACCTCACTGAACCCTGACCCCAGACTGTGCCTAAATTCCAGCTGAGCCCTGATCCTAAGTAGAAGCCCACTTTGACTGAGCCCTGATCCCACACTGAATCCCCAGTCCTGACTGAGCCCCAATCCCACTGAACCCTGAACCCAGACTGATTCTGAATTCCAGCTAAGCCCTGATCCTAGGTGGAAACCTACCTCTGAGACCTGATCCTAGACTGATTCCTGATCTCAGACTGAACCTCAATCCCAGGCTGACCCCTGATCCCAGACTTGGCACCAACTCCAGACTAAACTCTGACCTCAGGCTAAGTACCAACTCTGAGTCCCAATCTTGACTATGCTTCAGTCCCAGCTGAGCCATGATCTAAGGCTGAGCCCCAACTCTGATTTCCAATATGGACTAAATCTTAATCCCAGACTGAACCTCAATCCCAGCTAAGCCACAATCCAAGGTTGAGCCCAACACTGATCCCCAATACTGACTGAACCTCAATTCCAGCTGACCTCCAATCCTAGGCTGGGCCCCAAGTCTGATTCCCAGTATTGATTAAGCCTCAATCTTAGCTGAGGCCCATCTCTCACTGAGCCCTGATCCCTGATCCCTGACTTCACACCAACTCCAAACTGAGCCTTAACCCCTGCCGAACTACAACCCCTGACCCTGCCTGCCTGCCTGCCTGCCGGCTGGGCAGTCGCACCTTGTAGGGCGTCGGTGAGTTGTAGTTGTCAGGGAACTCCCAGCTGAGCAGAACTGATGTCTTCATGATCATTTTCACCTTGAAGTTCTTGGGTGAGACTGCCGGGGAGGCGGCCGAGCAGGGAGAGAGCACAAGAGAGGCCCCGTGAGTGCCTGGCACCGGGTGGCGTGAAGCGGGGTGGGGTGGGGCGGCCCAGGCGCTCCCTGTCGTCCGCTGTGCCCATGCCCACGGCCTTCCTGCCTGGCCCTGGCCCGGCCCTGCCCTGTCCTGTCCCAAGTCCCTGCTTCGGGAGACGGCGCGGCTGCAGAGGCTGCAGAGAGAAGGTGGAGGAGGAGGAAGAGGGGGGAGGGGAGCAAGGGGAGGGGGCGGCGGTGGGGGGCGGTGGTGCCACCGAGGCACGTCCCACCTTTGCCAACGCCGGAGCCTCGGGGTCCGGACTTGCCTTGAGTGACCACGAGGAAGCAGAAAAGTGACCACTTACCTGGGCAGGGGAGAGGGAGGGGGCTGGGGTGGGGGTGGGCGCGAGGCCCGGTCCGGCTCTGGTGCAGGGGTCGCCGCGCGCCTACCTTGGTCCCGCAGGAACGTCCGGTAGCGGACGGGGGGGCTGAAGGGGCCAGGGCCCCGGCGCGTGTGGGCTCGCACTTGCAGGTCATAGGCCGTGTCGGGCTTCAGGCCCTGCAGCGTGAGCGCGTTCTCCGCGCCCGGCTCAGCCGCTGCCGGCAGCTCAGTCTCTCGGGCAGGGCCCAGGGCGCCGGCCTCCCGCACGGCCACCGTGTATTTGACGATGGCCCCGTTGCGCTCGGCGGGCACGGGTGGCAGCCAGCGGAGAAGGACGGTGCCGGCCGAGGCGTTGCCGGCCGCCTCCAGGATCTGCGGGTGGCCACGGGGCGTGTCCTCCGGGATGCTCAGGACCTCGGCTGCCTCCTCGCCCAGGCCGCCGCGGCTCCGGGCTGCAAGCCGAAACACATACGTGGCCCCCTTGTGCACGCCTGATGCCGTGTAGCGGTCCTCGGAGGGCGGGAACTCCAGGGTGGCCAGGGGCGTCGAGTCCTCGCGGCCAAACTGCAGGCGGTAGCCCAGCACCTGGTCCTCCGCGGTGCCGGCCGGGGGCTCCCAGCGTGCCAGCAGGCTGCCCTCGGGGGTCTGCTGCACCGACAGGGTTGGGCGGCCCAGCACTGCGGGGATACGGGGCAGGTGTCAGGGTCCCAGCACCATCTGCCGGTCCCGGGGCACAAGGTGGGGTTGCATTTTTAATTCTTTTCCTTTAATATAGTATTTTTTTGAGTTGGGGGTCTTACTCTGTTGCCCAGCCTGGAGTGCAACAGTGAGATCACGGCTCACTGCAGCCTGGAACTCCTGGGCTCAAGTGAGCTTCCTGCCTCTGCCTCCCAGAGTGCTAGGATTATAGGCCACTGCACCCAGCTGCAGTTGTGATTTTATTTTTTTTTTTGAGACAGAATCTTGCTCTGTTGCCCAGGCTGAAGTGCAGTAGCCCCATCTCGGCTCACTACAAGCTCTGCCTCCCGGGTTCAAGGGATTCTCCTGCCTCAGCCTCCTGAGCAGCTGGGATTACAGGTGCGTACCACCACACCCGGGTAATTTTGTATTTTTAGTAGAGACGGGGTTTCGCCATATTGTCCAGGCTGGTCTTGAACTCTTGACCTCAGGTGATCCACCCGTCTCAGCCTCCCAAAGTGCTGGGATTACAAGCGTGAGCCACCACGCCCAGCCTGGGGTTGTGATTTTTAAAAGCGGATCTCAAGGCTGGGTGCGGTGGCTCACATCTGTAAGTAATCCCAGCACTTTGGGAGGCTGAGATGGGCAGATCGTTTCAGGTCGGGAGTTCGAGACCAGCCTGGCCAACATGGTGAAACCCTGTCTCTACTAAAAATACAAAAATTAGCCGGGGATGGTGTTGCACGCCTGTAATCCCAGCTACTCAGGAGGCTGAGGCAGGAAAATCACTTGAACCCGGGAGGCGGAGGTTGCAGGGAGCCGAGATCGTGCCACTGCACTCCAGCCTGGGCAACAGAGCAAGACTCCGTCTTAAAAATAAAAGTAGGTCTCAAGAAAGCCTCACTTAAGAAGCAAAGACTTGAAGGAAGAGAGGGAACCACGAGAAGATCTGGGGGAATAGTGCTCCAGGAAGAGGGAACGGCCCATGCAAAGGTGTAGAGCCAGCACTGGGCTAGGGGCCTATAAGGCACAGCAAGGAAGTGAGGACTCAGAGAACCCCTCCTCCTTCCATTAATAAGGCAACCATCTCCTGCCTTGTTGATGTGGCCCTTGCTGAATGCAGGCACCTGACCAATACCCCTGGGACAGAAGGAAATCCAGAACCCGCCCCGCTCTTTGTTTCACACAGCCTGGGTAGTAATCAATGTGCCGAGAGAGGATCTGGGGTCAGGCAAAGAAGTGGGAAAGCTGGGCTGTATACATGAAAATGGACTTCTCTACTGCAGGACTTATCAGGGCCTTGAATGGACTGCTATGAATACCCAGGGTGGTGGAGAGAGCAGCGTATGCAGTGGGTTCTGCTCAGCAAACACAGCTCTAATAAAATGTCCCTGAGAAAGGAGGGAAGTGCCCTGCTGGCTAGAAGAAGGGAGGGAGAGATCACAGGAGGCTGCTTGGAGGAGGTGGCATTAGAGCTGGATGCTGGAGGACACAGACAAGGTGGGCGAAGGGAATAGTGTGGACAAGGGCAGGGGCTGTGTCCAGCTGGGAGGCCTGAAAGGTGGGGTACACAGTCAGTGGTGTGGCTACAAGGGTCCCCGAGGAGAGGGTGGGTGTGGGGACTGGGATGAAGGCCACAGAAGCCGGTCGATTGTTCCTGAAACACCCGAGCTTGTTCCGCTCCCCCAGTCCCCCGCTCCACCCCCCGAGTCTTTTTCTGGGCTGTGCCCTCCGCCTGGTGTACCCTCCCCTTACATCTTCACGGCAGCCTCTTTTTCTTAATTCAGCTCCATTTTGGCTGGAAAAAAAAGCCAGCCCCTTGGGGATGATGGAAGGGACAATGGAGGGGCTAGAAGGGGAAACTGAGGCAGGACCCCCAAGAGAAAGGTGGCTTCCTGGTGCAGTGGGGGAAGACAGGTGCACCACCCTGAAATAACCTAGCCGGGGCGATCAGAGCCCGGATGGGGGAAGCACAGGAGACTAGGGGGCCCAGAAGGATCAAGATTGTGGGATGAGGCAATCAGGGAAGGCTTTCCAGGGCAGGTGTACCTTGAGCTGAGAACTAAAAGCAGAGGAGGAGCCAGCCAGCAAGGGAAGGGGTATCCTGGCAGAGGGAACAGCCCAAGTAAAGGCTGACGGGGCAAAGCGGTCAGAGGTGGCTATTAACTGTTTCTGTCTGGTGGGAGCCGGGGGGACAGGAAGTGAATGACGGAGAAGACAGGGGCGGGGGGCCAAGCTGGGCCTTGGACACCCGCCTGAGCAGCCCTCACACCTTTGTCTCACTGTTCCTGCTGCCTGGTGCACCCTCTGCCTGCCCTTGTGAGCTCAAGGACTCTGGAGGCACGCTCTGGTGCCAGTGGGGGCAAAGGGGCTATTGGTGGGTGGTGGGGGTGCGGGTCGCATACCTGCTCCCTTGGTCACAACCACCTTGGGTTTGCTGCGAGCGCCATCGCCCTTCATGGTGTAGGCGGCTACCGTGATGGAGTACGCGGTCTCAGGCTGCAGGTTTGTGATGACCATCTCCTGCGGGCAGGGCTGGGGGTCAGCACCACGGCTGGGGCTGGGAGCAGCCCCGCCCACCCCCACTCCCTGTGCTGAGATCAAGCAAGGAGGATGCAGGGCCCGGATCACGGGCGGAGACGTGCACAGGAGCTCATGCAGAGACCACAACACGTGGCACGGCCATGCTCAGAGGGTACATGCAACAACCCAGCCGGACGAGCCCACTGTTGCTTGCCAGGACCAACTCGGTCCTCTCTGCTCCGCTCCCCTCACTCCTGCCATCACCCCCGACAGTCTGTCCTCCCCACAGCAGCCAGAGGGTGCCTGTGAGCACTGAAGTCAGGGTCCGTCCCCGCTCTCCCCACAGCCCTCCATGGCTCCCACCTCTCTCGGGGTCAAAGCCCAAGTCTTCCCCGTGGCTCACAAAGGGCGCTCCTTGCTGTTTCTCCAATGCACCAGGCACAGCCTGCCTCAGGCCCTTTGGCACTGACCTTCCCCTCTGCCTCTACACCCACTGGTGTGCTGGAGGTGCCCTGTACCAACTCATGAGAGCTGGGGTTAAATTTTCAGGAATTTCGTGAGCCACTTATGAAACAGAGCTGTTATTAAAAATTAAACTGTATAAGGCCGGGTGCAGTGGCTGACACCTGTAATCCCAGCACTTTGGGAGGCCGAGGCAGGAGGATCACTTAAGGAAGGTCAGGAGTTCGAGACCAGCCTGGCCACGGTAATTTTCTGGGGCTGAGGAGGACATTTGACTGGGTGGGGCAGGAGCCGTGGGATCAGCTGGTGCAGAGCAAGACTAAAAAAAAAAAAAAAAAAAAAAAAAAAAGGAAAAATACCACCTTTTTTTTTTTTTTTTTTTTTTTTTTTTTTTTTTTTTGTAATCTTCAGCACTGGGACAGGTCTGAATGCATGGGGAGTATCACTAAGGAAGGTCAGGAGTTCGAGACCACCTGGCCAACAGGTGAAACTCTTGTCTACTCGGTGGCTCGAGGCAGAGGATCATTTTTTTTTTTTTTTTTTTTTTTTTTTTGAGACCGGTCTCGCCTCTGTCGCCCAGGCTGGAGTGCAGTGGTGCAATCTCGGCTCACTGCAAGCTCCGCCTCCCGGGTTCAGCATTCTCCTGCCTCAGCCTCCCGAGTAGCTGGGATACAGGTGCGCCACCACGCCTGGCTAATTTTGTATTTTTAGTAGAGACGAGGTTTCACCGGGTGGTCTCAAACTCCTGACTTCAGCCGATCCGCCCGCCTCGGCCTCCCAAAGTGCTGGGATTACAGGCGTGAGCCACCATGCTCTGCCAATGTGTTTTGTTCTGATTAACATCCCTCTCACTGAGTATGACTGTTAGGGAGGAGGGGCTCTTGTCACCACCACATCCTCAGCATCTAGCACATAGTAGGTGCTCAATAAATGACTGCTCGTCCAATGAATGACAGCACAGAACACTCCCGGGCACGAGGACTTGCAAAACACCTGTGCACAGGCTCACAGCATCATGTGTGCCCATGTCTGCAAGCACACCACCCCCCCTCAAGCACAGGCTGGCATGCCTGGGAACTGTGGGGCAGACCCAGGCCAGGGGGACAGGGAGGGGTGACGGGGATGCACAAACAGGGTCTCCTGCCCCTGAGCCTCACAGTCCATCCCTCCCAGGGTCTCTGCGAGAAGAGCAGCGTTGACGCCCAGATGGGAACATTCCCTCTAGATCCAGTGTGGGTGAGACGGGAGGCATCGGAGCATATGGGACCAGTGCCTGTTTGTTTGTTTATTAGAGACAGGATCAGCCAGGACCGGTGGCTAACGCCTGTAATCCTAGCTACTCAGGAGGCTGAGGCAGGAGAATTGCTTGAACCCAGGAGGTGGAGGTTGCAGTGAGCCGAGATGGCGCCACTGTACTCCAGCTCGGGTGATACAGTGAGACTCTGTCTCAAAAAAAAAAAAAAAAAAAAAAAAAAGACACAGGGTCTCCCTCTGCTGACCAGGCTGGACTGCAATGGCGCCATTTCGGCTCACTGCAACCTCCGCCTCCAGGGTTCAAACAATTCTCCTGCCTCAGCCTCCCGAGTAGCTGGAATTACAGACGCCTGCCACCACACCAGGCTGTTTTGTATTATTAGTAGAGATGGGGTTTTGCCCTGTTGGCCAGGCTAGTCTTGAACTCCTGACCTCAGGTGATCCACCTGCTTCGACCTCCCAAAGTGCTGGGACTACAGGCGTGAGCCACCACACCCAGCCAAGGGACCAGTGCCAATTTAATGTCAGACCTGGGGTTCTCAGCAGAGGCTGGTACTCCTGTTTTAGGGGCAGAGAGATAGTCCAGAGAGAGGCAGCAACTTGCTCCAAGTCACACAGCAATTCCTCTCTGGTTTAAAGCATTGTGGGGTTGTAACCAGGGTATCACAGACATCCTTCCCCACTCTGTCCCGTTGACACCTCTCATCACCCGGGGGCCAGAATGAAGAGGACAGCAGATCCAGAGAGAGGTATTTCTATGCCAGACAGGGCTGAATTGAGTGCCATTAAAGGGTGGTGCTGGGTCTAACAGGAGAGGAGACATACTCACAGGAGGAATGACTAAGGACAGGGGAAGGACCCAGGAGACCTAAGCTCCACCAACGGCAGGAGCCATCAGGGTGAGAGGATTCAGGGATGACTCTCAGGTCCTGGTGCTCAAGCCACCCTCGGGTCTGCCCCCTGGAGCGCACAGTGGTCGGAGTATCCCATTTCCCTGGTGCAAACACCGAGGCTGAGCGCTCCAAGAGGTAATGGGAGCGAGGGGCGCACGGGAGGGCCCAGAGGAGGAGACCGTTTTACTACTGATAATAAGGGGCGTGCAGGAGTCACAGCACAGCACGGCCCGCGGGAAGCGCACAGTAGGGGGTAGGTGGCCAGGGGCGCTACTTACATATTCGGCCGTGTCATCCGTCTCCCACTGAGCGCGGGAGGAGGCGGCAGGGGAGAGAGGAGGGAGGTGAGCGGGAGAGGCCAGAGATGGAGAAAGAGAAGCAGAGGTGGGGGGAGCGCAGGGGCCCGTCCCCGCCCAGAGCCCGTCCCCGGCCCCGCCCAGGCCCCCCGTGGCCCCCCGCCCACCTGGGCATCGGCCAGCATGACGTCCTTGATGCGCGGCGGCCCGCGGGCCTCGGCGCCCTCCATTCGCACGTAGTGGACCTGGTAGCCGCGGATCTGGCCGTGCTGCCGGCCGGGCGCGGGCGAGCGCCACAGCACGCGGATGGCCGTGGCGTTGAGCGCCTCCGCCTCCACCTTCCGCGGCGGCGCGCTGGGCACTGGCGGGCGGGAGGGGAGGGGAGGGGCAGGCGGGGCCATTACCAGGGCGCCCGGCCCTGCCCCGGGCAGTGCCACTGTCCGATTGCAGGATGCCGAGTGGCTGCCGGTGAATAACTGGGCGCTCTTAGCGCTCACCACCGGGCGGGAGGACATGGCCTCCTTCATACCCCCCACAGCTCTGGGAAGGGCCCCTGAAGGTGCCCCCCATGGACCCAGGCTGCCCCCCCTCCCCCGAGTCTAAGCCACCTTCCCAGGGCCTCCAGACACCCTTCTTCACCCTACACGGCTTCCATCCTCATCATAACCCTGCAAGATAGGGTCTCCTATCATTCTCATTTTACATTTGGGGAAACTGAATCCCAGAGAGTTGATTCTGTGATCACAGCCTTAGCAAGAGGCAAAGCCAGGATTTGCACCAGGCAGTCCAGCTGTATGCTCCTAAATACCCAAGCAGGCAGGTGGCCCACTTGGCACTCAGGATCTTTTTCACCCACCCCAGGGTTTGGCATAAAGAGCTGCTTCATTTCTTCTCTGGGCTTAGGACATAATGGGGCTGTCCAACGAAACTTTCAGGCAAATGGCTCAGAAAACAAATCAGGGTCCCAGGACCAAGAGGCTGAAATATTTTCAAGACAGGTTCTCTTACTCTGTCACCTAGGCTGGAATGCAGTGGCAGGATCATGGCTCACTGCAGCCTTGAACTCCTGGGCTTAAGTGATCCTCCCACCTCAGCCTCCCAAGTAGCCACCATGCTCAGCTAATATGTTTTTGTAGAGATGGGGTCTCACTCTGTCACCCAGGCTGGAGTGCAGGGGGATGATGACAGCTCACTGCAGCCTCGAACTGCTACGCTCAGCAATCCCCGCACCTCAGCTTCTTGAGTAGCTGGGACTACAGTGCATGCCACCATGCTTGGCTATGTTTTAAAAATGTTTTTGGAGGAATGGGGTCTCACTATGTTGCCTAGGCTGGTCTCGAACTCCGAGACTCATATGATCCTCCTGCCTTGGCCTCTCAGAGTGCTGCGATTACAGGCATGAACCACTGTGCTTGGCCGAGAAGTTGCAATTTTATTGGGAAAGGTGTCTGTCATTTCTCTCCATGATCTAGGCTTCGACCATGTGACTCCAAGCTAGGACCACTGCCTTGCTTTCCAGTTTCAAACTTGCTGCTAACTTGAAATGGGTGAGGATGGGAACATTTACACCAGGGAAATTGGCCAATGCTACACAAACTGGTCTCCATCCACCCGGGGAGCTGGTTAACCACGATCAGCACATTGTTGCTGCAGGTGCTGTTTGCCACTTCCTCTACCCCATTTCCAAAGGTTTCCACTGTTCCACCAAAATAGAGGGCAGCCAGCAAAACTGTCCAGGCACGAGGCTCTGGGAGCAGATGCTGCAGAGCTAAGCCTGCCCATGTCGAGAACCGCCAATTCCAAGGTCAAGGAGCCCTGGGTTTCTTGGGGAGGCTGCTTGCTTCCCGGCTTCCTCCGAGTGAGGCTTCTGCCCTTTGACCACCAGCCCAGGTTTCCAGATGGAAGGCTTCGAGGCGGGGCCGGGCTGGGGCCTGTGGGGGGTCCCGGGCCTGGGGCAGGTACTTACCATCCTCGTCGGTGCGGACGACCACGGGCGAGCTCTCGGGCCCTGGTCCCACCTCTGTGTGAGCGACTGTCGTGATGCGGTACTGGGTCCACTTCTCCAAGGCCTCCAGCAGGATCTGAGTGGTGGTCGGGGGGATGCCGTTCACCTCCTTGGGTTCCGGGTCCTCTGAGCCCAGCGGTCGGTAGCGGACGCTGTAGCCCACCAGGGCCCCGTTGTGCGTTTCCGGCGGCGGCGGGCGCCAACTTACCAAAATGGCCGTGGAGCGCACGCTGACACATTTAACGTCTTGAGGGGGGGCTGACGGTTCTATTGGAGGGGGGGACAACGTGGGGGGGTGGGGAAGGGAGGTGGGATGGGTGGGGAGGGGGGCGGGGAAACAAAAGATGGGAAAGAGAAAATAAAAAAGAAGATGATAACAAACAAAACAGAACCAAACCAAAGAGAAGTCGAACCCAAAAGAAGCGGGTGTCAACCAAAGGTGGGATGGGCGGGTGGATGGGCGGGCAGGTGGGATGGGGCTGGGAGGGCTGGCCAAGAACCCTGTGCTCACCAGGCTGCACCTACGTGGTGCACAGTAGGTCTTAGGCATTGGACAGCTACAGTCCCCATGCCAGAAACTGGGGGAATAGCAAGAGAAGCCCTTTTTATTAGGCACCTATGATGTGCCGGGCATCGTGCCAAGGGGAATAGCAACAGGAGCTCCATTTATTAGGCACCTACTATGTGCCAGCACCAAGGGTTTCACAAAATAGTAAAAGCATCTATTTGTTGAACATCTATGTGCCAGGCACCATGCCAAGGGGAATGGCACCAGAAGCTCCATTTATTAAGTACCTACTATGTGCCAACACCAAGGGCTTCACAAAATAATAGTAAAGCATCTATTTACTGAACACCTACTATGTGCCAGGCACCATGGCAAGGGGAACAGCAACAGAGCTCTATTAGGCACCTACTATGTGCCAGCGCCAAGGGCTTCACAAAATAATAGTGAAAGCATCCATTTATTGAGCACCTAGTATGTGCCTGGCGCCCTGCCAAGCAGGGCGGCAACAGAAGCTCCATTTATTAAGCACCTACTATGTGCCAGGCACCATGACAAGGGGAACGGCAACAGAAGCTCCATTTATTAGGCACCTACTATGTGCCAGCACCAAGGGCTTCACAAAATAATAGGGCATCTATTTACTGAATACCTAGTATGTGCCACGCATCATGCTAAGGGGAACAGCAATAGAAGCTCCACTTATCAGGCACCTAGTGTGTGTCAAGCATCGTGCCGAGGGCTTCATAGAATAATAGCAAAAGAATCTCAGCCGGGCGCAGTGACTCACGCCTGTAATCCCAGCACTTTGGGAGGCCGAGGTGGGTGGATCACGAGGTCAGGGGTTCGAGACCAGCCTGGCCAACATGGTGAAAATCCGTCTCTACTAAAGATACAAAAAACTAGCCAGGCGAGGTGGCGGGAGCCTATAATCCCAGCTACTCAGGAGGCTGAGGCAGGAGAATCACTTGAACCTGGGAGGCGGAAGTTGCAGTGAGCCAAGATCGTGCCACTGCACTCCAGCCTGGGCAACAGGGCAAGACTCTATCTCCAAAAAAAAAAAAAAAAAAAAAAAAAAAAAAACTGTATGTCACACACTGTGTGCCAGGCAACAGCAATAGAAGCCCCAATTATTAGCTACCTACCACGTGCCAGGCATGATGCCAAGGGCTTCATACAATAACAGCAAATGCACTTATTTACTGGCCACCCACTGTAGGTCAGGCATGGTGCCAAGGGCTTCCTAATAATTTATGGAAAATATGGTAAAATTTTTCTTATAGTAAAAGCATTTATTTACTCAACACTTGTGCTACCAGGGACCCGAAGCCCATCCCAAAAGCTTACTTCAACTAGGACCATCCAATTGGCCTCACTTGAAAATAATGCCCATGTCTTGAGCACCTACTGTGTGCCAGACAGAATGTCGAGGGCTTTATCAAGTAATAATAAAAGTGCCTGTTTATTGGACACCTACTGGTGTCAGGTACCAGGCTCAGGACTTCATAGCTCATATTGAGCACCTACTGTGTGCCAAAATCTGTAAAGATCACAGCACTCCTGTGTTCAGTCCCGACTATGCACCTGGCACCACACTAAATCTACTACTAAGCCTATCAACAGCAAGTCTCATTTATTGAACATCTACTATGGACTGGGTATGGTAATAGGTCTCTGAAGAGAAAAACAGCAGTTGTCATTTAAGCAGCACCTACTGTGCACCAGGCACTGTGTTAAAGGCTTCATCAGAAAACAGTAGTAGTCACCACATATTAAGCACCTATTGCGTGCCAGGTACTGTGCTGGGGCTTACTGAAAAACAGTAAGTTTCCACATATTAAGCACCTACTATGCGTTAGGCAACTCTACTAAGGGCCTTATGGAACGTTAATAGTTTTCATTTCTTTTTTGAGACAAGAGTCTTGCTCTGTCGCCCAGGCTAGAATGCAGTGGCGCCATCTCGGCTCACTGCAAGCTGCACCTCTCGGGTTCATGCCATTCTCCTGTCTCAGCCTCCCGAGTAGCTGGGACTACAGGCGCCCGCCACCACGCCCGGCTAATTTTTTGTATTTTTAGGGGAGACGGATTTTCACCATGTTAGCCAGGATGGTCTTGATCTCTCGACCTCGTGATCCGCCCACCTCGGCCTCCCAAAGTGCAGGGATTACAGGCGTGAGCCCCCGCACCCGGCCAATAGTTTTCATTTCTTAAGCACCTACTGTGTGCCAAGCATTGTGCTAAGGGCTTTATTGGATAACTGTAATAGCACCTGGCATATTAACCATCCACCGTGTGCCCGGCATTGCACTAAATACCTTATATAAAAATAGTAACAGTTCTTATTTATTCAGCACCTACTATTTGCACACACTGTGCCAAGGGCTTTGCAGATAGTAAGTGAATGTTTTCAGTAAAAACTGTGTAACCAGCTCTATCCTACACCCTTTCAAACTGATAATAGTGCCCATCTGAGCACCTACTATGTGCCTCACACTTAGGCCGCCTCTTTATAGCAAGTGCCACTTATTGAGCACTTACTGTATGCCAGGCATTGTGCCAAGAGGTTTGCAGAACAATAATTGTTGCCACCCATGTTTTGAGTACCTACTGTGCGCCTGGCACTAGGCTAAGCTTGTTATAAACTGCTAATAGCTTCCATTTACTGCGTGCCAACTGGGTTGCCCATTACTGCGCCAATCCGTATGTAGATTTAAAACAGTGGCTGCATTAGTGGGGCACCTACTGTGTGCCAGGCAGTATGTTAAGGTCTTTGCTGAATACCAGTGAGAGTTCCCACATATTAAAGGGACTGTCTGTGTGTTAAAGGCTTATGAATCAGTAAGTCTCTATGTGTTGTGTGCCTATTATGGCCAGACTCTGTGCTGAGGGCATTAGTGATAATCAGCTTCATTTTCTGCATGCCTACTGCAGATACAGCACCCTCAGCCCGTGTTTCATGTATTATCTCATTTAACGCATGTATCATCTCATTTAATGCATGCATTATCTCATTTAATTCTCACAACCCCTCAGGTGGTCAGAACTGTCACTCCCCACCCGACACCCCACGTCAACGGTGGGGAAACCAGATTCCAAAGTCCGCCTGTTGGGCTTTCTACGGTCACTGGTTGTGTACCGACTGTGGCCAGACCCCACCCTGGAAGCTTTTCATTATTTTGTATATCACCTCTCAATCTTGCCGAAAAACCAGAAGTGCAGCCTATTTTACAGGTGAGCCCATTTTACAGGTGAGGAAACTGAGGCTCAGAAACAGCAAGCTACCTGCCCAGGGGCATGCAGTGATGAGGTGGCAGAGCCAGGATTGGAACCCAGACTTGGCCGTGGTTCACAGGCTGGCTTGGTTTGAGGTTGTGAGCTCAGATCTCAGCCTTGTGCCGGTTGGGTATGGCAGGAGCCACGCTCTCCCAAGTGCCCACGATTTTAGAATCTACGTCCCCTGGAGGGAGGGTCAGAGAGATTACTGGCCTTGCTCGTGGTAAGAGCATTAGAAAACCTCACCATCGGAGCAGCTTGCTTGGTGGCTGAGCACGTGTTTACTGAGTATTTACTATGGGCACTATCCTGCTAGCATCTGGAACTCAGAGATGAATCCTCTCCTCAGAGACACTGGGCTGCCAGAGACTGCAGAGGCCACCCCAACAGCTTACTTCAACTAGAGAGACCCTCCGGCCTCACTTAAAGCAAAACATTAGAGGCCCCTCCTCCAAAACTAGACAAAGGGGACCCTTCCCCATTTCTTGACCAGCCACACCAACCAAAGGTGCCCAGGGGAGGGGGAATCAGGTGGGGAGCAGGGAAAAAGAAAAAAAAAAAAAAAACAATCAAGGAAAATGTGTCCGAAGGAATGGATTTGCTGAGAAAGGGGGAGAAAAAATAAAACCGAAACCATAATAAAATAAGAAACAACAGTGATGGTGATGATGATGAGAAAAACCATAATAAAAGAAAGAAAGACTCCTTCCAGAAAATGCCCAGTCTGGTTACCTACCTTCCACTCTTCAACTGCTAACTTAAAAGACTTTCTTACGAGAGAGGGAACGGCCGAGTGCTGAGCTACAAGGCCAGACCGAACTCTTGGTGGGTCTCAGGATGCCAGTGGCCCTGCAGCCCTGCTCCAGCCCCCAGCGTGCGCACGCTGAGGTTCCAGGCTGGAGGTAAGAAGGTGGCATGGTGTCTGGGGAGACCCACGGCTGAGCGGTCTGACCTGCACCTACCCTGTGTTCAGCCTAAGGAGCCCGCAGTCCCCGGGGGGGATGGATACGCCTGGCCCTGAGTCTTTGCTGGTGGTTCTCCTGGGCCCCACCCGTCTCGGGGCAAGAAGCGGGGAGTCCCTTCTCCCCAACTCCCTGTCCTGGGCCGCCCCGGAGGTTCGCATGGCTGGGCCGAAGCCGCTTTCTAGGTGACCATGGAGGTCACGTCCTTCACAATCCGGCCCAACCTGCATGACATCTCGGGAAGGGACGCGTGCAAAGACATGGACGTGCGTGCATGGGCAGCGTGGCATGGTGATGGCATGTGGTTTGGGAGAGTTTCTGGGGCCAAATTTGGGCCGTGGACTGTCCATTCAGCCCAGAGCGGCTGGGGCAGGCGGGGGGCACGCGGGGTGGGCCGTTTTTGTGAACCTGCTCGAGACCAGCATGTACTCACCTTCAGGACACCTCAGCCGGTCTCTCAGGTGGCTGCCCAAGCCACAGGCCACCCTCACTGACTCCACCTCACACAGACGCGCCCAGACGCCTTGGAGCCGCCAGGTGCTCCGCTCGGCTCGGTTTGTGGGGAGCAGGAAGGAGGGAAGGGGGCCGGCGGGGGCAGGGGGGTTGTGTCTCCGAGGCGCCCCACCCCCCCGATCCCAGCGGCTCAGATGCCCCGGCCGGAGTTGATGTTAACCCCTCGACTGACCCGAGATGCCCTTGCGTACACACACCCGGGGCAGGCCTTGAAGGTTTGACCATCATGACTGATTCTGGAAGAAAGCCTGGGGTGGCTACACCGTGACTGACTGGGTGAGAGGAGGGAAGAGAGGGAAGCAGGGGGAGGCCACGACAGAGACCACGCCGGTGGACGCCACACCAGTGGAGGCCACACTAGTGGAGGCCACGCTGCGCTGAGCAGAGCCAGGGAGGCGGGTGAGGTGGGGAGATGGCAGAAGGGGCCTGTCCAGCCCTGAGCTTGGAGAAGTCAGGAAGAGAGGGTGGCGGTGACCCACAGCCAACTGCCAGGTGAAGGGTGACTCGCTCGAAACAGGGAGGCCGGGCCGGCACAGCACAGAACTCCAGAGATTTGAGTCCCGAGTGGGGGCCTGCATGCCCCCACGAAACCTGGCATCGGCTCCGATTCCAGCCCCTCCCCACCCTCGGGAACTGGGACCTCGTCCTGGTGTCTTGAGAGCCGAGGCTCCCTGCCCGGGGGAGGAAGGCCCACGGGGAAGGTGGGTTCGTCTCTGTATCCTTTGCTCTCTCTGAGAATGATGGGGTACGAGCTGTGACCATAGCCTCACGGTACCCTTCAATCAGCCCCCACTCCAGGATGGATAGAGGAGAAAGAAGGTGTGGTCCCAGAACCTCTCCTAGACCAGGGCCAAGATCAGCCACTTCTTGACACCGAGTCTCAACCCGGGTCACCAGGCCCAGGGGCACAGACAACCCCGTGCTGAGACCGTCACTGTGCTGACGGGGAAACTGAGGCACAGCATGGGTAGATGGATCCGAGGTCGGGGAACAAAGCGGAGACAGGCTGGGAGGCGCCCCCCACCCACTGCAGCAGGCCCCGCCTGGGTCCGTCTGCCGAGGGCTGTCTGCAGCCAGGCCGTGGTCCCCCCCGCAGAGAAGGGCGGCCCCGCGAGACACCTACTGGACTGCAGCGTGCGCTGCCGCACCACGGGGGTGAAGGCGCCCAGGCCCTGCGGCGAGCGGGCCGCCAGGCGGAAGGCGTACTCCGTGTTGGGCTTCAGGTCCTCCACCACGTAGGAAGTCGTCGGGTCGAAGGTCCTTCCCACCTGGGGGCAGGGCAGAGAGGGACAGAGAGGGATGGGGGAGAGGGAGACAGAGGGGAGAGAGAAATAGAGACAGACAGAGATAGAGACAGAGAGAAACAGGAGAGAGAGAGATGAGAGACGGAGACAGAGAGAAACAGAGGAGAGAGTCAGAGACAGAGGGACACAGAGATAGAAATAGAGAGACAAAGGAGAGGGACAGAGATAAATGGGAGAGACAGAGACAGAGAAATGGGAGAGATACAGAGAGAGACAGAGAGAAACAGGAGAGAGATACAGAGACAGGAATAGAGAAATAGAGATGAGAAAGAGACAGATAACAGACAGGCAGAGAGAGACAGAAAGAGACAGAGATATAGAAAAAGACAGAGAAACAGAGACAGAGGGGAGAGAGATTGAGACAGAGAAATGGAGGGGAAAGAGATTGAGACGGACAGAGAAAGAGAGAAGAGAGAGATAGACATAGAGACAGAAATAGAGAAAGAGGCAGAGATAGAAGAAACAGATACAGACAGATACAGAGATAGAGAGAGGCAGAGAGATAGAAACAGAGACAGACAGAGAGATGGAGACAGAAAAAAACACAGATAACAGAGACAGAAAGAGAATCAGAGACGGAGAGAGACAGAAACATAAACAGACAGAAACAGACCCGGAGAGGTGGAGAGCGAGCGTCAGAGGCACCGGTGAAGACGGACACAGACAGAAGCAGAGATCAAGAGAGACAGGGACGCCGATACATACGGAGCCAGAGAGAGGCCGCCAGCAGCAGAGGAGAAAGAGAAGAAAAAAGTGGGGGAAAGCCACAAAGGGACAGAGACGCAGGAGAACCAGAAGGGGTGAGGAAGAGCAGAATCCGCAGCACACACAGGGACAAAGATGGGGGGAGAGACGGGCGGGCAGCGTCAGAGAGCGCCGGGGAGGAGCCCAGGGCAGGCCAACCCGTCCCCGCGCTGCCTCACCTCCCGGCCGTGGTCGCCTTCCCGGAAGAGGAGCTCGTACTTGATGATGCTCTCCTGCCGCGGGGGACCCCAGGACAGCGTGACGCTGGTCTCCGACCTGGCTTCGGCCCGCAGGTTCATGGGCTGGCCGGGCACTGTGGGGGTGCGGGGAGACAACTAGGAGTCGGGGAGCGTCCACCCCACGAAGGGGGCCCCACCTGCTGAGTGTCCCCACTAAAAGATGCCAGCTCTGGGTGCTTCCAGAATGTTCTTTTATTTTCCTGGGGACCTCGCTCCCATCCCATTGTCACCTGTCCACCTCCGTTCCTCCATCCTCTCTTCTTCCAAAGGAAAAGAACCCATTTAAAAATCCCCCTTTCTTTTCTTTTTGAGATGGAGTCTCTCTGTCACCCAGGCTGGGGTGCAATGGAGCGATCTCGGCTCACTGCAATCTCCGCCTCCAGGGTTCAAGTGATTCTCCTGCCTCAGCCTCCCAAGTAGTTGGGATTACAGGCACCCGCCACCACGCCTGGCTAACTTTTGTATTTTTAGTAGAGACGGGGTTTCACCCATTTGGCTAGGCTGGTCTCAAACTCCTGACCTCACGTGATCCTCCTGCCTCGGCCTCCCAAAGTGCTGGAATCACAGGCGTGAGCCACCGCACCTGGCATAAAAATCTCCCTTGCAAATCACCCCAGTGCCCTCGCTGGCTGCGAATTAGATGACAGAGAAATTAGCAGGGAGGTATGTGTGCATATTTTATTTTAGTTTTTGAAACGGCTCTCACTGTGTCACCCAGGCTGGAATGTAGTGGCGCGACCACAGCTCACTACAGCCTCCAACTCTTGGGCTCAGGTGATCCTCCCACCTCAGCCTCCTAAGCAGCTGGGACCACAGGCACACACCACCACGCTCAGCTAATTTAAAATATGTTTGTACACATGGGGTCTTGCTATGTTGCCCAGGCTGGTCTCGAACTCCTGGCTTCAGGCAAACCTCCTGCCTCAGCCTCCCAAAGTGGCAGGATTACAGGTATGAGCCACAGTGCCTGGCCAAGGGTGCCTATTTTAAAATTTGGATCTCCATTCCGTATCTGCTCACAGACACGGACAGAGCGCCAACCGTCCCGGCCCTTTGCTTCAGCGGGTGCCTGAGTCTGCCCAGACTTTAGGTTTTGAAAGCCTGAGCCCCAAAGGAAAGGGTCAAACACCCTCAGAGAGCTGGGGTCCCCCACGCCTACGTACCTCTTCCGAGTCCTCCCACCTAGCAGGGAGGGAGATTGGCCCACTGCCTTAGGGATGAGGCAGTTTTATTTTTGAGACAGAGGTTTGCTCTTGTTGCCCAGGCTGGAGTGCAGTGGCACGATCTCGGCTCACCACAACCTCCGCTTCCCGGGTTCCAGTGATTCACCTGCCTCAGCTTCTTGAGTAGTTGGGATTACAGGCACGCGCTATCATGCCCGGCTAATTTTGTATTTTTGGTAGAGATGGGGTTTCACCATATTGGCCAGGCTGGTCTTGAACTCCTGACCTCGTGATCCGCCTGCCTCAGTCTCCCAACGTGCTGGGATTACAGGCGTGAGCCACCACACCGGCCAGCAGTTTTCATTTATTATTTCAGAAGCAGTGGCGTCGGTCCCTCTAATGAGAACAGATGAGGGAGGTTCTTAAACTCAAATGCCAACAGGGGCGAGGAGTTAACACAGAAGAGGGAAGGAAGCACATACAGCCCCCCCTTGTCTCCCACACAGCCACTGGGATCTACCCGAGTGTCTGATCTTAGCCCTATGGGCTTGTCAAATCAGATTTTTTTAAGGGAAGCCAAAAATTTGGCTAGGCTAACTGTCCAATTTTATTTTATTTTTTTTGAGCAGGGTCTCGCTCTGTCACCCAGGCTGGAGGGCAGTGGCGACATTTTGGCTCACCACCACCCGAGTCCAAGCGATTCTCCTGCTTCAGCCTCCTGAGTAGCTGGAACTACAGGTGTGTGCCACCAAGACCGGCTAATTTTTTTTTTTAAGTAGAGATGAGGTTTCGTCACGTTGGCCAGGCTGTTCTCAAACTCCTGATCTCAGGTGATCCACCCGCCTCAGCTTCCCAAAGTGCTGGGATCACAGGCATGAGCCACCGCACCCCGTCCTCTCCGATTTTATTTTAATGTTTGTGTTTTAGAGACAAGGTCTTGCTTTGTTGCCCAGGCTGGAGTGCAGTGGTGCTATCATAGCTCACTGCAGCCTTGAACTCCTGGGCTCAAGTGATCCTCTCATCTCAGCCTCGAGTGGCTGGGACTACAGGTGTGCGTCACCAAGCCTAGCTAATTTTTAATTTTTTTGTGTAGAGATGGGGTCTAGCTCCATTGTCCAGGCTGGCCTCAAGAAATCCTCTTATCTTGGCCTCCCAAAGTGCTGAGATTACAGACATGAGCCACTACACCAGGCCCTATATATATTTCTTAAGAAATGGGGTATTGCTATATTGTCCAGGCTGGACTGAAACTCCTGGGCTTAAGCCATCCTCCTGCGTCTGCCTCTTGAGTAGCTGGGACTACAGGCACATGCCACCAAGGCTGGCTATCTCTCTGATTTTATTTTTTTTAATTTAATTTTTTTGAGATGGCGTCTCACTTGTCACCCAGGCTGGATGCAATGGTGCGATCTTGGCTCATTGCAAACTCTGCCCAGGTTCAAGTGATTCTCTTGCCTCAGCCTCCAGAGTAGCTGGGATTACAGGCACCTGCCACCACGGCCGGCTAATTTTTTTTTTTTTTGTATTATTAACAGAAATGTGGTTTCACCATGTTGGCCAGGCTGGTCTCAAACTCCTGACCTCAGGTAATCCACTCGCCTCTGCCTCCCAAAATGCTGGGGTTACAGGTGTGAGCCACCACCCCAGGCCTAGCTCCCCGATTTTAAATGCTAGCATGAAAAAATATATATATATTTTTTAAATTTTTTTTTTGAGATGGAGTGTCACTCTCTCGCCCAGGCTGGAGTGCAGTGGCGTGATCTCGGCTCACTGCAACCTCCACCTCCTGGGTTCAAGTGATTCTCCTGCCTCAGCCTCCCGAGTAGGTGGGATTACAAGCACAGGCCACCACGCCTGGCTAATTTTTATATTTGTAGTAGAGACGGGGTTTCACCATGTTGGCCATGCTGGTCTCGAACTCCTGACCTCAGGTGATCTACCCGCTTTGGCCTCCCAAAGTGCTGAGATTACAGGCGTGAGCCACCATGCCCGGCCTAAATGCTAGCATGAAAATATCTTAAAGCACCGTGCAGAACCCACAAACCACTCTGCGGCTTCCAGGGAGCGTGCGAAGAGCCAAGCCGCATGGCCGGGGCCCCGCGTCCTGCCGACCCCACACCTCACCTCCCTGCTGCGTCTTGACCTGGATGGGGTCCGAGAGGGGCCCGTCGCCGACGGAGGTGAAGGCGAGCACCCGCACGGTGTAGGTCTCATCCTCCAGCAGGCTGCCCACGGTGGTTAGCAGGCTGTCGTCCACGTTGTGCTTCTGCCAGTTGCCCACGGGGTGCTCCGGCTCCATGGTGTAGTAGACACGGTAGCCGCGGATCAGGCCGTTGGGCTCCACTGGCTCCTCCCACTGCACGATCATGGTGGTGGCGCTGAGCATCCGGGCTTGCACGTTTCGCGGCGCGCTGGCCGGGGCCTGCTCGCCCGTGCGGGTGACCACGGACTCGCTGGGGGGCCCCTGGCCGATGGAGTTGACGGCCGACACCCAGATCTCATACTCTGAGTTGGGGCTCAGGCCACCGATGCTGTAACGCGTGGTGGTGATGTCCTCTTTAATCTGATACGGCCCGTCCTGGCTCTTGGATTTATATTCAATGACGTAATAGGATACAGGGTCTGGGTTGCCCGAGTCCCACGTGATGGTGATGCTGGTGGCTGTGTTCTCGGTCACCACGGGAGTCCCGGGAGCTTTGGGGAGAGCTGTGGGCAGGAGGCAGCTGTGTCATGCATTGGGCACATTGGTTGAGGACCTTGAAGGCTGTGTGACTTTTCACCATTCAGTCACCTTCTCTGAACCTTGAATTGCCCAGCAGTAATCATGGGCCTCATGACTCCTGTCATCATCTACAGCAAGGGGTAACAAACTATGGCCCAGGGGCTACCCAGTACCCATTTTCTTTTTTTCTTTTTTCTTTGAGACAGAGTCTCGCTCTGTCGCCCACAGTGGCGCGATCTCAGCTCACTACAAGCTCCACCTCCCGGGTTCACACCATTCTCCTGCCTCAGCCTCCCGAGTAGCTGGGACGACAGGCGCCCACCACCACACCCAGCTAATTTTTTGTATTTTCAGTAGAGACGGGGTTTCACTGTGTTAGCCAGGATGGTCTCGATCTCCTGACCTGGTGATCCACCCACCTCGGCCTCCCAAAGTGCTGGGATTACAGGCGTAAGCCACCGTGCCTGGCCTTTTTTTTCTTTTTTCTTTTTTAAGACGGAGGCTTGCTCTGTCACCCAGGCTGGGTGCAATGGCTTGATCTTGGCTTACTACAACCTCCACCTCCTGGGTTCAAGTGATTCTCCTGCCTCAGCCTCCCGAGAAGCTGGGATTACAGATGTGCGCCACCACGCCCAGCTAATTTTTTTTTTTTTTTTGTATTTTCAGTAGAGACAGGGTTTCACCATGTTGGCTAGGCTGATCTCAAACTCCTGACCTCAGGTGATCTGCCCAGCTCGGCCTCCCAAAGTGCTGGGATTACAAGTGTGAGCCACCGTGCCTGGCCCATTTTATTCATTTTTAAAGACAGGGTCTGGCTCTGTTGCCCAGGCTGGATTGCAGTGGTGCGATCATAGCTCACTGCAGCCTTGAACTCTTGGACTCAAGCATCCTCCTGCCTCAGCCCCCTGAATAGCTGGGACTAAAGCCATGCACCACCACACTTGGCTAAATGTTTCATTTTTTTTTTTTTTTTGGTAGAGAAGGGGTCTGGCTATGTTGCCCAGGCTGGTCTCAAAGTCCTGAGCTCAAGCAAACCTCCTGCCGTGGCCTCCCAAAATGCTGGGATTACAGGCGTGAGTCACTGCGCCCGGCCAGGATCATGTATAACCAATAAATACCTGTTCAAAGAACAACCGTCCCCTTCCTAGCCATGAATGACTGAAGCCAAGAGGGTAACTCGGAAGTGCTCCCATGCTGCCTCCCACCTGTGCCTGAAGTCGGGGATCGACTCCAGCCTGCCCCTCCACCTACGAGCCCCATGGGCCCTGCTCACATTTCACGGTGATCTGAGCAACCGCCTCGATGACGCCCAGGCTGGACATGGCCACGCAGGTGTAGTTGGCCGAGTCCTTGACGTCTGTGAGTTCCAGCACGTTCCGACCCACGGGCATGTCATCCTCGGGGGTCAGGTCCTCGGCCCCCTGCATCCACTTCACGTACGGCATGGGCGAGCCCACGGCCACGCAGGTGATGTTCACGTTGCCCCCTGGCATGATCTCGTGGCTCATGGGCAGGATGGAGAAGCGTGGGGCCACGCGGCGGACTGGGGAGGGGGCGGCAGCGGCGGCGGGAGGGAGATGCGAGGGGTGAGGTGGGGTGAGGGTGGGAGGGGAAGACAGGATGCGGAGGAGAAAAGAAAGAAAAGCAGGAAGGAAGGAAGAAAGAAGGAAAGAAAGAAAAAAAAAGAAAAAAAATGGAAAACCATTTAAATATAAACGGGGCTGGTTCTTTTCCCCCTGTTGATTTCTTTCCCCCCAAATGAAAAGAAAACAAAAGAACCAAATTAAAAAACCAAATTCCAACACAAAGAAACCAAAACTTCAAAGGAAGGTACTTCACAAACAATATATAGAGAGATATATCAATATATAATAGACATGAAGCATTATCTCATAGCAACAGGGTTTCATAGACCAGGATGGCTGGTCACAGCACAGATACGAACACAAAAATTTATCAGCGGTTTCTCATCTTTGCAGACAGCGGTGGCTTCATGGAGCAGCCCCTCCGATCACTCCTGAATAGGGGCATCCCCTTTGGGGAGCGCTGGAAGATTCCGGCTGCCAAGTGTCGGGATGTGGGTGGGTTAGGAGAGGGGGCAACTTCCAACCCTCCCTGGTTCTCTGGGGATGTGGCGGTCACAGGACAGTTGTTGAGGCCAGGAGACAGAGGGAGCCTGAGATGTCAGCCCCCCACTCCCCGGTGACTCTGGGCCCTGCCCACTTACCCACCCCCCCCAACCCGGCCCTCCAGGAAAAGATGAGAAACTCTAATGAAATTTTTGTGGTTTTTGGGTATAGAAACCCTTCTAAAAGCTTCTGTCAGATCTGACAAGTTTCCATCAATAGATGCAGCTCTGAGTCACAAACATCATGCAAAATAGGTTGAGAGAGAGAGAGAGAGAGCAAGAGACAGAGAGAGAAATGAGGGAGGAACTGCAGGGGGAAGATCTGGATTTTGGGGACCTCTAGTGCACACTTACGTGACACCAGAGGAGACGAATGAATGGGGAGAAAGAGAGAAGAATAGAACATAGGGACAGAGAGCGGGAGGGGCAGAGAAAGAAAGAAAGAAGGGGGGGCCCACTTCAATGCTGCATATTAATTCTAGCAGATGTGATCCAATGTGACATGCCACATTGTCACATCACAGCCCTGGCGGAATAAATAGGATATTAATAATAATAATAATTGATAATAATAAACAAGGGAATGAACTTGAACGTTGAGAGAACAGGGACATGTTCTGTGCGTTTCTTAGCGGGGAAGTGGATGCAGCCTTCTCTCAAAGACCATGAAGGCAGCAGGATGCATTTCGGGGGCTCCGTTTTCGGAAGTCAGATGGGTTCCGGGGGGAAGGAGAGGAGGCTAGCGGGCACCTGAACTTGTAAAGAGCGCTGCTGGCCCACAGGGGCTGTTTAACTGCTGTGGGAAGGACTCAGGTGAACCTAATAAATCCTTCCAGCGGGAAAAGGGGTTGTCCTTGGGTAACAGTCTCAGGTCCTAAAGAAGACTCATGGTTGCATCCCCAGCTTTGGATGGGTGAAGGAGTCTTGTTTCAACTGCACAGATGACGGACTGGAGGCTCAGTTAAGATCTCCATCAACACCTGCTTCTGATTTTCATATGGGATTGGGGG
Organism: Nomascus leucogenys; assembly: GCF_006542625.1. NCBI lineage: Eukaryota > Metazoa > Chordata > Mammalia > Primates > Hylobatidae > Nomascus > Nomascus leucogenys. Next base: position 90,137,089 of record NC_044397.1, on the reverse strand, counting down.
GGTGCAGCCTCAGGGGGTGGTCTCAGGGGGTCTGGTCTACGATGCTGAGGAGGGGGTTCAAGGGGATAAAGGGAGGTGGCCCCAAGTCCCTCCCTTCCAGCCTTGGTTCCTAGCTGGAAATCCCAACCCCTGCCTTCCTGAATCCGGGTGGGAGGCAAAGAGAAGGGGGGACGTCGGCAGGCGTGGAAGTGGGGTCTGGAAGCTGGCAGCCCTTCGGAAAAAGAAGCCCCACGAAAAGTCCAGGGTCGCGCTGGAGACAGGATGGAGTGGAGGGTACCGCTCCAGGGAAGGAGTCGGGGCATGGGGAGACAGAAGGGCCATGCACACAGAGTGGAGGTGAGGGGCAAGGTGCCGTGAGATGAGGGGCGGGTGGCTTTCTGGTAGGGCTGGGTGGAGGGCGGAGGTGTGGAGGGAAGAATGGGGTCCGGCCAGCCAGCGGACGCGGTCCAGGCCAGCCGCCGGCACCCACAGCGAGGCACAGGTAAGATGCTGAGGCTGAGTTGTCATGGAAACAGAACACAATGGGGAAATGAGCGTGGGGGGAGCTAATTATTCAAGGACAGAAAAACGGTATCGACGTCCAAAACAAAACCAGGAAGAACAAATGAAATAACAAAGCAAAAGCAATTTAAAAAAAAAAAGAGAGAGAATCTAAAAAACAAACAAAAAAACTCCCTCTGAAACAAAACACAACACCCAAAAGCAAGAAGAAAAAAAAAAATCATGGAATGGGTGTGGGGCTGAAAATCGGGGTCTGAAAGGAGGAGGACTGTGGCTTCCCCAGGGAGACGCCCTCCCCCTGGCAGAACACAGGATCCGGCCTCCCTACCCAGCACCCAAGAGCCTTGGCCAAGGGTTTGGGGTGCCCACAGGGGTGGAAGCCTCATGGACAAAAAACCTTCGGAACAAACCAACCCAGCCCGACTCAAGTCTCTCTCTCTAAAGCCCCTCTCAGTCCACTTCTCGACACCCTGCCTCTCTTAGGGCTGAGCAAGTTGGAGGTCCCAAAGCTGAAATCACATAGCAAGGTGAACTCCTCAAGGTCTCTGAATCCCATAGTAAACCTCTCCAGGCAGAGGTGGAGGAGCTGATGTGGCTGAATGAGCCCAGTGGCCTTGGGAAGGTCCCCCGTCCTCCTGGAGCCTCAGTTTCCTCATCTGTAAAATGGAGGGAATTGGGTATCCTGCCGAGAAAGGCATTAACCTGACTCGGGCAGTGCCTGGCACAGCAGATGCTAAACCCAGGCATCGAGCTGGTGAAGTTACCTTTCAGCCTCCCAGGGGCTGGGACGATCAAACAGCTTCTCTACCTTAAGGGAGTTCAGGGATGAATTATAAAAAGGAAATGGAGGCGGGCGCGGTGTCTCATGCCTGTAATCCCAGCACTTTGGGAGGCTGAGGCAGGTGGATCACCTGAGATCAAGAGTTGGAGACCATCCCGTCTCTACTAAAAATACAAAAGTTAGCCAGGCGTGGCAACGGGCGCCTGTAGTCCCAGTTACTCTGGAGGCTGAGGCAGGAGAATTGCTGGAACCCGGGAGGCAGAGGTTGCAGTGAACCGAGATTGTGCCACCGCACTCCAGCCTGGGTGACAGAGCGAGACTCCATCTCCAGATAAATAAATAAATAAATGAAATGGAAACAGTAACAATTTCTACTGAATCCCCATCTTACTTTCTTCCTTCTAACAATTTTGAGAGGCAAACGTCCTTATGCTCATTTTGCAGATGAGGGAACAGAGACTCAGAGAGGTGACAAGACTAGATGGAACTCACAAAAAGCAAGTAGTCTAGCCAGAGCTCAAAGCCAGACCAGCCTGGTTCCTGCCTCTCAGAGAAAACAATACTTTTCTCACCACAGTGAGTAACGAGGATTACAGCCAAGTATCAATCCTTGGCATCTAGCTCTTTCAAACTTGTGTGTCCTGACCCACTGGGGACACCAAAGAGGAAAAAGTACCCATCACCTATACCAAACTCCATGTAATGGCCAGTTGCCACTGGTTGAATAATATCCAGTAGCCATCATAATAAATGTCCAGAAGCCATCAGTAAAAGGCTTATACTCAAAGGAATTGTTGGAACATCAAAGGGAGTAAGATCTAGCTTTAGGATCAAAAGGTTAATTGCCAGGCCAATTTATCTACTCTGTAAAGGTCAACATCTTATCCAAAAGACCCTGTTCCCGTTTGATCTTATCTTAAAATATCTCTCCATTAGGGATGTCATAATTTGCAAGGTACCTCTAACTTTTTATAGAAGTAGAGACAAGGGGATACCTGTTGAATATGTAAAAGACTTGCAGTACAGGGTTAACTATAAATCAGTTAAATGTGGGAGGGCATTTATCAACAGCAGTAATTTTAGGGCTCACAATCCCCAACATGGCCAGCAACCATCAGTTAAATGGACCTGCCAATAACTTATAACGGCTCCTCTGACACCTAAGAAACTTGCCCACTTGCTTTCTCACCCGCCTCATTTGTTTCAAAGGGTGTGCTCTAGGAAGAGGGCTGGTTTGCCACGAGTTTAAGGGAGGATCATGCCCATTGGCACTAGGTGGCTCAGATCTCCCCCTCCCTGGGGGCCTTGTAAGGCCTCTGGGCATCCTCCCAGCTGGCAAGGGCGGGTGACTGACGCTGTGTTCTGCCCGGTTTGGTGTTGGCACCCACCCACGTCATCTTTCCACCCCCGGCTGCAAGCTTGAGGTGCAGGTTAGAAAGTAAGGTGGGCACGGAGCCCACGGGACGGAGAGGCCCCGCGGGACCCCCGCCCCCAATTACCGACCTGAATGGAGGGTCCAGGCAGGTTATAAGGGGACCACACCAGCCTTGGTCCTCAGCACGCTCCAGCTGGCTCTGGTTTCCAGCTCTTCTCGTCACCGAGTAGCCGGGGGGTCCCAGCGGGGGGGACCCGCTTGGGCGAGGGGGTCGGGAGGGTGGGTGGTGGGGTGGGGGGTGGCAGGTTGTGGGGGGTGGTCGCTTCAAACCCCGATTCACATGGAAAAACAACTCAAAAACCGTCAAAGCAACCAGGAGACGACCCCTCCCCCAGGCAGGAAGAGGCAGAAACACAAAAACCAAATAAGGGGGTTGGGAGTGGGGCGAGGGTAAAGGGGAGGAAGGAAACTCAAAAGTGAGGTGATCTGGTTGAAGCACTAGGTAGGGAACCCCGACAGTGTCAGACATCTCAACGATTCAGCAAGCCGCAGCTCCAAGGGGTGTGGGGGCGGGGGGGCTCTGCTGGGCATTTTGGGGTGGGAGAAGATTCTAGATACTTCTCCAAACTCCAAAATGAATATGCGGATGGAGAGGGCAGGGGAGAGATGCCAAGAAATTGTGCAGCCTCCGGGGGGTTTATTTAAGCTTAGATTACACCTGTCGGGGGGCGGGGAAGGGAGGGGTTGGAAACATTTCTAATTCCATAGCCCACTTCTTGTCCTCTCCTTTGAACTCTAGCCTATAGCCCAAGGAGGGTGGGCACCGCCCCTCAGCCCACCTGCGTATTTTCTGCTACCCTTCTCCATCATTTTGCTGTGCCTCCTTCCCTCCCTCCCGCCTCTCCCCCCACCGCCAGCTCCCTCCGCCACTGAGGTAGCGTGCAAGGCCCGGAGGGACCTGGCTGGCTCCCTGGCCCACGGGCTGACCAGCGGCCTTGGCAAGTCATTGGTATTTTGAGCTGGATGTTTGGATGCGCTCTAGATACTTTTTACTTTTTTTTTTTTTTTTTTGGTACCCACTCTCTCTTTCTCTCATTTCCTTTTGTTTTTCCCCCAGTTCTGGCCAATCCATGGACTTCCCTCACCACCACCCCCACCTCGCTGTGGCCGCCGGAGACACGGGGCTTTCCAAATGACAAGGTGTAATCTAATATTCCCCTCACAAACCCCCTCCCCCAACAGAGGAAACAGCAAATGCAGAGGGTGTGAGGCAGGCAGCAGGCGAGAGGTGTTCAGAGCTCAGTGTTCCTGCAGAGTGACCCCCTCCTCGCCGCCCACCCTGCCCAAATGGAGGGACGCCTGCCTTCCCACCCCTGGAGTCCCCTCTCCCCCATGTGATGAAGGTGGGATGAGAAGGTCTGTGTCCTGATCTAATACTGTCTGCCCCTAGGGTCAAGCCAGCGGCCTTAGGTAGGGAGGCACGAACTAGGGAGCTGGCCAACACACCCCCATGCGAGCCTTTCTGGGAATATAGGAGGTGAGGGGTGTTCCAGCCCACCATCTATGTCTGTCCCTGTTTTGGGGGGCCAGGAGGTAAGGGGAACACCTGGGGGTCACATCCATCAATTTTAGGACTTGGGTATTGGAAATTTAATTTAAAAAACAATTTTTCCCCATAAATTTGCATACATGGGTTGATCTCAAAAGGCCTGGGGACAGGTCACAAATATTGAAAAAGAAGACCTGGAAATTGGGCAATCTAGGCCTTGCTGGTGTCACGCAGCAGGTACTGGGTTCTTAGCTTAGCACTCGAGACTCTGCATTAAATTATGCCAGTCCCATTGGCCTCTTCTAAAACCTTGAAGATATCCTCAGTCCCTTCAAGGTAGAACATTGCTCCACTGGCAGGGTGCGGTGGCTCACGCATGCAATCCCAGCACTTTGGGAGGCTGAGGTGGGTGAATCACATGAGGTCAGGAGTTCAAGACCAGCCTGGCCAACAAGGTGAAACCCTGTCTCTACCAAAAATACAAAAATTATCTAAGCATGGTGCCAGGTGCCTGTAATCCCAGCTACTCAGGGGACTGAGGCAGGAGAATCACTTGAACCCAGGAGGCGGAGGTTTCAGTGAGCCGAGATTGCGCCACTGTACTTCAGCCTGGGCAACACAGTGAGACTCTGTCCAAAAAAAAAAAAAAAAAAGGCCGAGTATGGTGGCTCATACCTGTAATCCCAGCACTTTGGGAGGCTGAGGCAGGTAGATTACCTGAGGTCAGGAGACCAGCTTGGCCAACATGGCAAAACCCTGTCTCTAATAAAAATACAAAAATTAGCCAGGCATGGTGGAGGGCAACTGTAATCTCAGCTACTCGGGAGGCTGAGACAGGAGAATCACTTGAACCCAGGAGGAGGAGGTTGCAGTGAGCTGAGATCACGTCAATGCACTCAGCCTGAGCGAAAAGAGTGAAACTCCATCTCAAAAAAAAAAAAAAAAAAAAAAAGAAAGAAAAAAAGAAAAAGAAAATTCCTCCTGATGTCTCCAGCTTTTTCCAAGTTCCCCTGGCATCAGAGGGTGGCAAACCATTTACATGGGTCCTGTGCAGTATGTTTCAATAATGCTATGTTGCTAGACCAGGTAGTAAAGACACTACCTTTAGCCACCAACTCATACTCTAGAGGCTTAGAGTTTTAAAGAACCAGAAAAGAACATTCACAGTCAGGGAGAATATAATCCGATCATCTTCCCACCTTGTCAAAAGCCGGAGGAGGGAGAATTCAACTACAGCTGGCAGTGGAGCTGCCAGCTGTATTTTTAAAAAGGGACACAATTTTGACTTAAGCCCTTCGGATCCCAGAGATAAATTTCAGGAGGAGAAGGGCAAGTCTGAATATTTTACCCCCTGTACCACCCAGAGTCAGCCAAAGCTGGAGATTTGTCAGTTTAAAAAATAAATAAGAGTGAGATTACGGGTTGCACTTTTTCCCCTTTTTGCAATTAACTCCTATGACTGGCTGCTCTGGCAACAATGTAAATACTTGTAGCTTTCAGAACATGCCAGGTAGCCCATCTCTTCTGGTGGGCTGGTACTTATCTGCAAGGGTAGCCTTGTACTTAATTGTCCCTTTCTGTGGCCACAGAACTTCCTAGGAAATGACAGTGGGGAAAATGAGAGTTATGGCTCTGGGGAGTCCGCTGATCTCATGGGGATGGGGTTGGAGCCAGGAGAAAATGAGATCATGAGATGAGCTCAGGAAAGCACTAGCGAAAAATGAGGTCTGAGCAAATGAATTAGCTTCTGCCCTACAATTATTTTGAAGTTTCCCATATGCCATCTTATTCAAACAGTGGACATGTGAAGTACATAACAGGGAAACTAAGACCACAAAGAAGGGAAGTGACTTGCCCAGATCATTTGCTTGAATCCTTTATTTACAACAATCCTACTGGCAATGCTTGTTACACAGAGCACTTGACAAGCACTTAGTTCAATGAAATCCTTTCAACTACCCTGTGATCAAGGTTCATTTATGATCTCTACTGTTCAGATGAGGAAGTGGGGACTCCAAGTGGTCAAATGACTAGTTCAAGGTCACGTAGCCAGGGAGGGGCACAGACAAGACTGGAATCCAGGTCTGCCAGAGTCCAGAGCCTATGCTCTCATCACTTTCTGGGCTGCACTGCCCAGAAAGTCCAAGTCGTCTTCAGAGACCCTCTGTTCACTCAGTTCCAATGCACCAGGACCTAGCTTTGGTGGAGGGGCTGGGAGACCCCTTTCTCCCATCTTTTGGCACTGCTCTGAGGGTCAGCCTGGCAGCTCTTATGCTGGGTTAATAAGCAAATCTTACTGCATCTAAAGTCCTCTTGCCGACTTGGTCTAGAGATTTAATAATTGGCAAGTTTAGAGAAGACGGGTGAGGGACAAGAGGGGGAAAAGGTGATTCCAAAGTCTAGCTTCTGTCCTCAACATCGTCTAAACTGGGTAGTCAGCTGGGGTTGGTGGTTAAAAATCTACATGGATATTTTATTGGGGGGTGTTTTTTATTGGGAGTTGGAGTAAGACTCTCATGGGCGTGCCTTTTCTTGGGGAGGGGAGCAGAAGATGGGGGGTGTGCATCTCTGAAGATCTGCAAGAGTGAGAGACACACAGAGAGAAAGAGAGCTGAAAAAGAGAAAGAGAAGCAGAGGGAGAGTTGGGGAGGCAGAGAGAGCAGGGGAGAGGCTGTGTCCAAGGTTCCCCCGGGCTTTTTCCAGAATTCCACAGCTCTGATGCTCAGGTACTCAGAAAGTGACCATGCTGTGTTGCTGGACAAAAGATGCCTGTGACTGGGCTCAGAGTCTGAGAGGGGATGAGGGAAGCAGCCAGTGCTGCCTGGGAGGCAGAGGCATAGTGTTCTAGGTCAGATAATTGGCCAAGTCTTTCTTCCCAAGTCTGTCAGGCTACATTTCCTAATGGGCACTTCTGGATTGGTACCCAGACAGAATGCACAGTCATCACAGCAGCTGCCATTCTGAGTGCCGATTACACACTGAGTATGCATGGTCCTGTGAAGATGGTGCTGTTATTGCCCTCTCCCCTCATTTAAAACTGACCACAATCCGTATTTGGAAATGTCACTAAAATGAATAAGAACTCAAAATGCTAGTGCACATTCAGCAGTACTTCAAATGCCTGGGTTTGGGCTTATTTGGGAGTGCAGGAGGCAGTTTCATTCTGAGGCAGAAGGATGGGAACACGCCTCCTTAAGCTTCCTTCTAACATGGCTGCCTGGAGGCAGGGAGCTGAGTTACTACCTCTGGGGAAAGAGGGGCTGGCCAGTGAGGTCAGGAAAATTGGGCTGCTCTCTCCACACACCCCACCCATGTTCTGACCTCCTGCCATCTGTCTGTGCCACCTCCCTTGTGCCCTTGTGCCTAAGTGGTCACTTTCTGCCCTGGCATCCCAGCTGTGGGACCCCTTCTGCCCTCCTGGATGATAGCTGGGACAGGAACACTGGCTTTTAAATCACAATGCGTTTGGAGAACAACCACAGAACAGCTCAACCCAAGAAACCAAAACCAAATAGCACAGACACAAGACAGAACCAAAGACAAGTCGCTTTGGGGGAGAAGAGGACCAGGTGAAGGGAATGGGAGGGGAAAAAAGAACCATTTGATTTTTCCCCCCAAAACGAAACAAAACCAAAGAAAAAAGGAAAAAAGAAAAAAAAAGAAAAAGGAAAAAAGAAAACCAAAAGAGAAAAACGGAACAGAAGACGAGAAACACTCCAACAGAAGGCGTTGGGAATTCACCAAACCAACTGACAAGAGAGGCATGCAGAGAAATTTTTACATTCTCCCAGCATGCATCAGGCCCAAGTTACCATGACGACGAGGAGTGCAAAAAACTTAGCAACAACATTACCAACGGATGCAGAGGCGACCATAATGCAAGCATCGCATGTGTGCGGCCGGCCCTAGGCCGGGCTGGGCGCGGCTGAGATTTTCGTGTCTTTCTGGGTTTTGCTCTCGCTTGGCGGTTTTTTTTTTGTTTAGTTTGCTTTGTGCTTATGATTCATATTCCATCTTTTAAAATTGTTGTTCATTTTTCTAATTTTTTCCATGTGCGTGTCAGCGTGTGTCCGTGTGGTGTCTACATGTGTTTTGTGTGTGTGCGTGTCATTTTCAGAATGTAAAAATGTGGGTAAAGAAAGTAAAAAAGAAAAAAACACACCAACCTTCTCGAAGCTCTGAGGGATGTAAAGGGGGTTTGATGCGGAACACAATGACATGGGAAGAAGAGAAAAAATAGGGGAGATACAGAGAGTAAAAAGAGGACTTCCCAAGGCTAAAAGCTGCAATAGTTTGTTGTTTTTTCTTTAAACCAAAAAAAAAAATTAAAATTAAAAAATAAAAAGAACAGCAATGACCTTTTTGACTTTTCTCCACTCTGCCCTCGACATACAAGATCTACTACATTTGCCTTTCTCCATTCTTTTCTAAGCTTGATTCTGGAGCATCTAAGACCCAAGCAAAGATGGGGAAGCAGAACCTCACCCCCTCAACTGCCCCCAAGAGGATGGAGGCTCATGCTGGGGACCCCACCTCTGGGGGATGAGGACACAGAAGCCCCCCTCCCTTCTTGCACCCTCACTAAAGGCCCCACCCAGCTCCCTGCCCCACACCCGCTGTCCACACTCTTTTGAGCCCTGCTGGATTTACAAACCCCCATCCCAGGTGTTGGCAGAGAAATAAGCAGGTTAGGTGAAGACCAGTCAGTTGGAGTCACGAACGCATGACAACTCACCAGAGGTGCCGTGACAGCGGATCAGACGTGCCCCTACCCACCACCCGTCCATACACCGACATCCCCATCCCCTCCCCCTCCATGCGACCTCCTCCTCAGAGACAAAATGCAAAACCCCAGGTCCAGGACCAAGGAGTCACTTCAGGGCCAGCGGGTGCTGTGGATGGTGGGGACGAAGGTGGTGAGTGAGGGTCTGTGGGTAAGGGATGAGCCACACGGCCTCCTGGATGGAGAACAACTAGGGCTTGGCACTTCACATGGGGGAAACTGTGGCCCAGAGAAGGATGTGATCGAGTCAATTATACAGTGCTAACTGGGGCAGCCCTGGGGATTGAATGGCGCCCTGGCATCCTGGCAGAAGCTGTTTCTACCACAAATCTGATCAGAAACAGCTACTAGGAGGTGAAAGGGAGGAGGAGGAGGAGGAGGAGGAAGACTGCAACTTCTCAAAAGACCCAAGAGCCAACACACGAGATAAGAGGAGGCCAACGGAGGCATCTGGGGGCAAGGGAGCCCCCTGGCACCTTTGAGGCAGCACCACGGGACCCACAAGGAAGGAAGCTTCCTTGGGGCAGGGGAGCGGGGAGGTGCTGGGGTGAGGCCCCCACGCTGCTGGGCATGACTGAGTGGGAATTGGAAACCGAGAGCAACAAGCTTCGCTGGGTGCCGTGCCTGCCCCAGCTCGGTGCAACTACCGAGCCCCCGGGTGCCTGTGCCCGCTGTGGCCCCAGCCTCCCATCGGCCTGGACTGTCCTTCTCCGAGAGTCACTAGGAAGAGGCAGAAGGTGCCGGGCTCCGGACCAGCTGGTGGGGGGCGGGGGTGGCAGCCTCGAAGACCCCTCCCCAACTTCCAGATTGAGGGCCCTGTATTGGGGGGGCAGTGAAGCGGGGAGCTACGAGGCCACAAAGTTGGGAGAAGCAAAGCCAGCACACAGCACGGGAAGGCACGACACACCACAGAAGCCAACTCGGGTGGGCAGGCGGGTGGGGTGGGGCGGGGCAGAGGCCTGCAGGCTCCCCTGGCCCTGTAGGCCCAAGACTGACCCCCTCACCCTGCCCCACGCCTTCCTACCCCACCATCACTGCCTCCCCAGCGCCCTGCTGCCCACGGGGCATCTGTCGCAAGGCACGAGGAAGGGAATTTAAGCTGCCCCCATTCTACAGGCAAGGAAACTGAGGCCCAGAGAGGGACGCCGCCTTGGCCAAGGTCCCACCGCGACCGGGGAGGGGCCTTCCTGCTTGGGTGTGCAGGGGACGGGGGAGCCCGGAGGCGGTGAGCCCGAGGAGGGAGGGGGATGGGACGGGGCGGGTCCCTGCCTTTGACCTGGACACGGCGTTCCCTACCTCGCACGTAGAGGTTGGCAGGTGAGGAGTAGCGCACACCGGCACTGTTGGTGGCCACACACTCATATTTGCCCTGGTCGGTTTCCTCACTGCTTTCAATCTGCAGGGCTCCTGTGGGAAGAGGGGAGAAAGCTTGGTCCGTTAGAGGGGTGCCCAGGAGTGAGCAGGGAAAGCTGTCCCACCACAGTGCTCTCTGGCCTGTCTCCTGTGCTGGCTGGGCCAGAGAGGCAGGTAAGAGGTGAGAAAACCTGGAAGCCCCAGCTCGGCCAGGCCTTGTATAACCTCCACCCCCACATCTAGCCCCACCAGGGCCTGGACACACCAGATTCCCCAGCAAATTCTCCACTCACAGTGGAAAAGCAGCTGGTCATGAGACTGCTGCTTCATGACTGCCAAGTTGAATTACAAAGCTGGAGAAAAGTGTGTTTGAGAAAGCACTAAGTGATGCTCTCCCGGCCAGAAGGAAAGAGTGGGTTGGCATTCACAACTCATAACCATCATTTGATAGATCCAGGGACCTGAGGGGGCCCACCACAAATCATGTGAAAATTCAGGGAGCTGGTGGTTGCTTTGTTTCACTAAGTGCCCATGAGTAAATGAACATGGGTCTGGGTTCCTCAATTGTGTTTGGAATCCTAGTCCTCAAAGTCCTCATGGAGACAGGGTTGTACTTCTTCAGGTGTGTTTGAAATTTCAGGATTAGGTTATACCCTGAGACAGCTAAAGTTAAAAACGTTGAGGCTGGTGTGTATCAAGTATGTTTGAAATCAAAGCCATGAATCCAAGCCTTCTGGCCTGAAACTGATTGAAGAAAAGTCAGAATTTCCCCACGTATTTTAAGTCATCTAAGTAAAAGTCTGAATTTACCTGCTTGTATTTAAAACCATAGGCCTGAAGTCAATATCCTGGTGCTCATGAGTAATTGAATGGACTTCTTCGAGTGTGTTTGAAATTACGGTCCTGGACCCAATTCTATGATGCTCATAGGTACACAGGATTAGATTAAATTTTCAAAAGTATTTGAAATCAGGGGTCTGGTTGAAAGCCTCTTATACTCACACGTAAAGTTGAGGCTAAAATGCCCCAAGCCTGGATCAAAGAATTTGTTGGTCATGAGTAAACAAAGATATAAAGAAGAGGGCAATTTTTCAAGCATATTGAAAAATCACAGGCCCAAATCCAAGGTCTTGGTGCTCATGAGTAGATGAAAATAGGACTGATTCCCCCTCAATATATTTGAAATCACAGGCCCAAATCAAAGACTTCACTTCCCATGAACATATAAGAATGAATGAACCTTCTCAAGAATATCTGAAATCACAGGCCTTGATCAAACACTACTGTGCCCATGAGTAAATGAAAATGAGGCCAAGATTTCCCCAAAGATATCTGAAACCACATGCCTGAAACAAGTCCCTCATTTTCACAAGTAAATGAAGCTGAGTATGTCTGAAATTATAGGCCTTCATAAAAACTTGAGGGCCCACAAATAAAAAATAAGGCAAAAGTTTCCACATGTATGTTTGTAATCATAGGCCTGGATCAAAGTCTTTATTTTCATAAGTAAATAAAACTTAGTGTAACATATCTAAGTATGTTTGAATCACAGGCCTGGACCCAAGTGCCTGTCGACCATGAGTAAATGAAGACGAGTGAATATCCCCAAATGTGTTTGAATCACAGGCTTCGATCACAGCCTATGGCACCAGGTGTCCAAAAATCCAGACTGAGTTTTCCAGCCTTGTTCGTGATTATCCCACAGAAATGACACGGACCCACAGATTGGGGGATTCTCTCTGGAGGTCATGGATAAAGATTCTGCCCTGATAGAACACTGCCTATTCTCCCTTGACTTCGAGGTTCTGGGAAGCAGGCAGTATCTCCATCATTAAGGAGGCCCAGAGAGGGTCAGGAGACTGCTCTAGGTCACACAGCATTTGTAGCAAAGGTAGGGCTGGACACTGATTCTTCCCCAGGGTTCCCACTCCGGCCTTCTCTTGGCTCTTCTCTGAGGCAGCAGTTGGGTGGGGGGTAAGGGATGGAGCAGACTGACCTGAGAGCGCATGTCTCTATGTGTCTTTGGGTTAGAACCTCCAGATCAGAAAGAACTGTGGAGCTGGAGGGCCCACTTTGCATGTTGGTTTTGTTTCTTTTTTTTTGAGACGGAGTCTCTGTCACCCAGGCTGGAGTGCAGTGGCATGATCTTGGTGGCTCACTGCAACCTCTGCCTCCCTGGTTCAAGTGATTCTCCTGCCTCAACCACCTGAGTAGCTGGGATTACAGGCGCCCACCACCACGCTCAGCTAGTTTTTGTGTTTTTAGTAGAGATGGGGTTTGACCATGCTGCCCAGGCTGGTCTTGAACTCCTGACCTCAGGTGATTCACCTGCCTCGGCCTCCCACAGTGCTGGGATTACAGGTGTGAACCACCACGCCCGGCCTGCATGCTCATTTTAGAGGTGGCTAAACCACATGGGGCTCCCAGCACTCTGGGGGTCTTGCCAGGTAGGGTCCTTCCCGGAGCGGGAGAGAGCTCCCTGCCTTCCACAGCCAGGTGACCTGAGGAGTCACCTCAGCCACATTCAGCCCCCTGGCCACAGACACAGACACAGACGCAGAGACCGGACTAACACTGGGCGGAACGAAGGTGGTGGCAGGGTGGACACGCATGGAAGGGGGCCTGGGGGCAGGCCCTGTGGAGCCTGAGGGGCTGAGTGGGCAGCGAGAGCGAGCGTGAGTGGGTGGGTGAGTGAGGAGCCTCTTACCTCGAATCGGAGTGCTTTCTGTAAGGGAAGCAGAGAGAACCAGGTGAATGTCACAAGGCGGTCGTGGGGGGCCGGGGGGCCCCAGGGAAGCTGGGCTGGGCCATAAGCCAGGCCTCTGCACTCTGCCCCAGGGAGGAGAGCAAGCCAGCCCTGGGCACACGGACCCTGCAGGCTTTGCTGAGGAAGCTGGGAGAGGTCTCCTAGGAGCAGGGTGAGGTCTGAGGGCTTGTCAAAGCAGGAGGGCTTCCTGTAGAAGGCGGGAATCTCTGGGGGTGGAGGGATGGAGTCTAGAAGCCTCTCTGGACGGGTGAGGGGCGTCTCTATGCCCAGGGAAGGTCTGTCAGCCTGGCCCTTTGGTGGCCTTCCCTCTGGGCTGAGGGAGGGAGGTTCATGACCCCCCCTTCCTTCTTTCCTTCTTAGGGAGCCCAGCAAGGGACTGCTTTCAAGTCCAGACTAGGAGGGGACAAGGAGCAACAGGAATTATCTTGTTAGAGACAGGGAGGGGGGTGGGGTTAGTGCCCCAGGACCGGGCATTAATACAGCCAAGAAAGGGTGTCACAGACAGGCCGAGTAGGAGGGACGGGGAGAGACTGGCAGCCTTCTTACCAAGAGGAAAAGAGGAAAGACCTGTTTATCTGGGCCTTGGAGGCAGGGATGGTTAACTGCAAAGCAGGAAAAGGTAGCTCAGGGCTGGAACGTTACCCCCTCTGCTCACGATCCAGGGAGAAGTTTTGGGCCCCTTCTCTCTGCTGCTGATGGCCGATAACTTGATAACTCGGATGGCTGGGGCCAAGAAGATCCCAAGACCTCGATCTGCCAGGAGTGGCCAGACACGTGAAAAAGCAGCTCCTTCTGCGTGGCCCAAACCCATTTTACAGATGGGCCAACTGAGGCTCAGAGGGGAATCTCTGAGGTCCCACCATGAGGCAGGGGTAGGCACTGAGCCTAACTCTCCGGCCTCCTGGGCTGAGGAGCTTCTGGCCTGAACTTTTCGGGGTCCCTGTATTATCTTTTGAGGTGTCCTCGTGAGGCCACTCTGCACCCTTTACAGGGGAGCAAATGGAAATTTGCCTAAAGTTACACCCTGGAGAACTGGAACCCCAGTCAGTGGAAAGCCAGGCTGGCCTTTGCTAGGACACTGGGATGACGATGGTGGAAGTCAGGGTTAAAGAAAGTCTTTTCAGGTCGGCCCAGTGGCTCACGCCTGTAATCCTAGCACTTTGGGAAGCCGAGGCAGGTGGATCACCTGAGGTCAGGAGTTTGGGGGACCAGCCTGGCCAACATGGTGAAACCCCGTCTCTACTAAAAATACAAAAATTAGCCGGGTGTGGTAGCGGGTGCCTGTAATCCCTGCTACTCAGGAGACTGAGGCAGGAGAATTGCTTGAATCGGGGATGCAGAGGCTTTAGTGAGCCGAGATGGGGCCACTGCACTCCAGCCTGGGTGACAGATTAAGACTGTCTCAAAAAAAAAAAAAAAAAAGAAGTCTTTTCAAGTTGGCCAAATCACTCAGGGCTATTCTATCAAGTGGGAACAATGGATCCCTTAGCCATTAAAAGGTGTTCCACTTCCCACCCTGACGGAGATGAAGGGACTGATAGCATAGGCTGATATCAGTCACTCTCACTTTAGTATGAATTAGTCCCACAACTGATTTCAGGAGATTCAGGCTGAATGCTGAGAAAAGTGGATGAGAAGTGCCCAGTAGCAGCTAGGCTGGAAAAATCTCCACCTCACGCCCAGCCCCAGCCCCAGCCCCCAAACTTCTGTAATTAAATCCTTTTCCAGCAGGGCTAAGGCCAAGAAGAAAGTGCGGGAGGAAATTTTGTTAGGTACGAAGTTCCATGAGCCCAAGGATGCCTCTGAACCCCCCTCAGCCTCTACTCTGAGGTCTGCCCGGCCCCTTGTGGACTTGTCTCTTTTCCTCTTTTCCTTTGGGTTTCTTTCTCTGCCGCACACTAGTGCCCAGCTGGGGAGGGCTAAGGGGCTGGTCGTGGGGAGGAGGGAGAGGGCGTTAGTAAACATACCAGGCAGAGTGGGTCAGTTATCATCACGGTGGCTGTTAGTTTGGTGAGGAGAAGGGGGCAGAAGGGGCACAAAGGGGATGGGGCGTTAGTTGTTGACGTGGTGATGAAATCAGACTTACCAAAGGTTTCTGAACGTTTACAACAGGAAGGTAAGAAAAGAGAACACGAACATTAACAGGTGGTTATGAAGAATCCTGTGTCCTCATCAAGGAGGCGATGGTGGGGGAGGGGAGGGGGATGCTCAGAATAATAATAACATTTCTATGGTTCCTAAAGTGGCTTATGTTTACTGAGACCTAGCAGGCGCTAGACATTCCATCCTGGAGAGGTCACCAGAACACAAGGAAATAGGCATGTTTTATGGGGAAACTGAGGCCACCGCTCCCCCACCCTGCCCCTCCTTGCTTGCAGAGGCCTACAAGCTGCAAACATCCTCAGCCAGGCTGGGAGAGGGGAGGCGATTTGTCCCCCCAGTGTGAGGTCTGAGTCTCTCCAGGGAAGAGATTCTGGGCTCCACGTCTGATCTTTTTTGGGGCTTAGTTTTCACTAAGGAGGAGGAGCAGAAAGCGGAGAAGGGGTAGGTAGGCTCTTTGGTGGGGGGCAAGTATGGGCAGTGAGTGCCGGGCGCTGGGGATGATTCCAGGAGGGACTGCTGCGAGACAAGCTCCGTGGCGGGATCCTCGGAGGAAGGGGAGAGAGAAAGCAAAAAGAGGTGTGTGTGGAGGTGCAGGGTGATCTCAACAGTGACCTGAACGAAGGCAGGGTGTCAAGCCTGGCACAACTGAAAACAGTAAATCCGTGACGCAGACACACACGCATGTGCAGCCACACGTGTGCTCCCAATGTATGGAGACACATCCCCACCACGTGTGTCCCCACGCACGAGCACTAGGGAGGTGCGGGCTCAGAGGCGCGTGCACGGATCATTGCCCTGTGTGCACAGGCACGGGAGTGACTGCAACGTGGGTGCACGTGTGGCCGAGATGCAGGCGGACACTTTGCTCCGGGCGGGGGAAGGGAGGACCGTGTGTGACAGCAGCCAGGCCTGCACACCTGTGCCCACACGCGGGAGGCAGGCCAGGCCAGCACAGGGAGCCCAGACATGCACACGTGGACATGTCGTGAAGCGGGGGGACGACACACACACAGACACAGCCCCCCAGACAGATGGACCCGCAGATGGGCCACGTGGGTGCTTTGTGGAGACACAATGGTGGAACCGCCCGTCTCCAAGGCTCTGTCTGTCCCAAGGTCTCCCTAGCCCAGACGAGGCCTGAACAGACAGGCTGTCTGTGCCCCATTACAGACCTGACGCCCCGCCATCACCTCTGCTTGTCTTTGTCCCATGATGTTCTTATTGCTCAGCCTTGGAGAGACTCTCTCCCTGTAGTGTTCTATGGCTCCCCATCACCTTACTTGTCACCTCTGGACACCTGCCATTGCCTTACACAGCTTCCACTACTCCTGCCTGTCTGGGCCCCACTGTATTCTCACTGGATGTGCCTACTGCTTCTGTAGAGGATGTTCTCTGCCACCTTCCATAGCTCCCTATTACATACCCATTGAAGCTGGTCTCCCCTTGTCACCCTCCATGGCTCACCGACACTTCTGCCTGTCTGTCTCCCATTGCTTGGGCACTGCCGATACCCACCATCCTTGGTGGCTTTCTTTCTTTCTTTTTGGAGATCAAGGTCTTGCTACATTGCCCATGCTGGTCTCAAACTCCCGGCCTCAAGCAAGCCTACTGCCTTGGCCCTCCCAAAGAGCTCGGATTACAGGCATAAGCCACTGCGCCCAGCCCCCTCAGTGGCTTCCTATCACCCACAACCATCTGTGGGTGGCAGTTGTGATCTCACTGCCTGAGTACGGGACACAATCTCCCCGCCCATGGCCCTATATAACTCCCCACCCTTGTGCGTGTCTGCATCCATTATATCTTCACTGGCCAGGTGTTGAAGCACTATTCTTCTACCACCCTCTACAGCTTCCCAGTACTCATGCCCATCTGTGCCCCCTAATATCCTCAGTGTGTGACTTTGAAGACATTTTGCCCCCACTCCCCCGGCGCCAATGCCTGCCACGGCCGCACACTGTCTCTGCCTGTTCTCCAGTAGTCCCCAGACCTTGGGGCCTGGAGATGCTCCCCATCCCTGCTGCCCTCTGAGGCTCCCACGTCCTGTCAGCCACCCTCACTCACCCGATCGCAGCTGTTTGATGCGTCCATTGCTGGCACTAGGATCCACGGGCAGGAAGTCCTTGAACCAGGTGATCTCAGGGTCAGGGTTGCCGCTGGCCGCACAGAGCATGGTGGCTGTCCGTGTCCGCTCCACCACCTTCAACTGCGGGCCCATGTCGATGTTGGGGAAGCCGGAGGGCAGCTGGTCCTCTGAGGGCAGAAACGGGAGAGAAATGGGCATGGTTCTGAGCACTGCACGGCCACCCCGGAGCCTGGGGCTCAGGGACGGCCCCGCCACGGGTCCAGCTCCTCCCTGGCTGCGTGACCTCAGCCCTGGGTGCCATCCTTTACAGCCAGTTCTCTCTTTTTTTTTGAGACAGGGTCTTGCTCTGTTGCCCAGGCTGGAGTGCAGTGGCACGATCATAGCTTACTGCAGTCTCAACAACCCGGGCTCAAGTGATCCTCCTGCCTCAGCCTCCTGAGTAGCTGGGACTACAAGCATGTGCCACCACGCCTGGCTAATTTTTAAAATTTTTGTAGAGAGGGGGTCTCGCTGTGTTGTCCAGGCTGGTCTCAAACTCCTGGCCCCAAGCAATCTTCCCACTTCTGCCTCCCAAAGCACTGGGATTGCAGGCATGAGCCCCTGCACCTGGCTGGGTCCCTCTTCTGTACAAGGGGGAGGCTCGTGTGAGGATGCTGAGCAGGCTAGAATGATATTTCTCACTGGGGGGTGACTGCTGCCCTGGGAGACACTGGGCGATGTCTGGGGATATCTGAGGTTGTCACGACTTGGGGGTGGGTGCTCCTGGAATGGACTGGGTGGGGCTGAGAGATGTTCTACACCCTGCTACATATTAGCACAAACCTGGCCCCAGGGTCCACAGTGCTGAGCGGGTTCATTTACAGCAGCCTGAGGACGCCTTTCTTTTTATCTTTTAAAAAATTTTTAAACAGATATATATATATACATAAATCAGCTGGACGCGGTGGCTCATGCCTGTAATCCCAGCACTCTGGGAGGCCAAGGCAGGCGGATCGCTTAAGGCTAGGAGTTTAAGACCCAGCCTGGCCCACATGGTGAAACACTGTCTCTATTAAAAACAAAAATTAGCCGGGTGTGATGGTGCATGCTTGTAATCCCAGCTACCCGGGAGACTGAGGCAGAAAAATTACTTGAACCCGGGAGATGGGAGGTTGTGGTGAGCCGAGATCACGCCACTGCACTCTAGCCTGGGTGACAGAGCGAGACTCGGTCTCAAAAAATTCAAACTAAAAATAAAAATAAAATATACAAAATATAGAGATAGGGTCTCACTATGTTGCCCAGACTGGTCTCGACCTCCTGGACTCAAGGAATCCTCCCACCTTGGCCTCCCAAAGCACTGGGATTACAGGTATTTTACAGGTATGAGCCACTGTGCCTGGCCCAGAGGACACAAGTTTTTTTTTTTTTTTTGAGATGGAGTCTCACTCTGTCAGCCAGGCTGTAAGGCAGTGGCATGCACTCCACGCCCGGCTAAGTTTTGTACTTTTAGTAGAGAAGGGGTTTTGCCATGTTGGCCAGGCTGGCCTCGAGCTCCTGACCTCATCATCCACCTGCCGTGGCCTCCCAAAGTGCCTGGATTACAGGTGTGAGCCACTGCGCCCACCTGCCTTTCTAAACATAAACTACACTGCTCCCCTGCTGTACACCCTTCTGTGGTCCTGCCACCCTCAGAAGGAACTCCGTCTGCTTGCCCGCTGGGGGCGCCTGCCACCTTCCCTCCCCTTTTTCTCTCTGGCCCAGTCACCCTGGCTTCCACGGCTCTCAAAGTCACCCCCTCCCTCGGGTCACCTGTTCTGTTCCCTCCGCCTGGAATCCCCATTCCCACATCTGTCTACTGATCGGAACACCACCTGGGACTAGCTCCAACTCCCTTGCTCTAAATGCCCCCACACTCCTCACTGTCCTCTCTGCAGCAGGGAACTCTATCTGTTAACGGTGCATCTGCGTCACCACGGCATCCCTAGCACCCAGCGCAGAACCGGGCATACAGTAGGAGCTCAATCAGTGAACAAACAACTCAATCCTGGTTGAGCACTCAATCCTCCAGCACCAGGTGAGTGAGTGGCACCACGTCTCCAGTGCTCGGTATCCCACTTGGGTGGTGAGGTTCTAGCTCCCCTCCATGGTAAATGGAGACCGGTGGTGATGTTGGGGTGGGAGGGGGGCGGATAAGGAGGAGAAACTCAGCTCCCTGGAATCTCCTGGTCCCAGAGCTCCTTGAGCAGTGGGAACGTGCTTCTGGGCTGAGGTGATGAGGTGAGCCGGCTAAGTGACGGGCTGCCTTGCAGCCAGGGTGCTCTACAAACCAAGATGGGCCGGCTGTGGGGGCTCACACCTGTAATCCCAGCACTTTGGGAGGCCGAGGCAGGTGGATCACCTGAGGTCAGGAGTTCGACACCAGCCTGGCCAACATGGTGAAACCCTGTCTCTACTAAAAATACAGAAATTAGCCAGGCGGGGTGGCGGGCGCCTGTAATCCCAGCTGCTCAGGAGAGTGAGGCAGGAGTGAGCGGAGATCGTGCCACTGCACTCCAGCCTGTGCGACAGAGCAAGTCCCTCTCCAAAAAAAAAAAAGAGATTCGGAAACAGCCATGAAGGACAGACTAATAACCGCGCCCGCCCCCCATCCCCCTCAACTCCACTCCAATGGACAGGTGACAAAAAAGTGACCAATCGCAGTGCTGTTAAGATCAAGAAATAGGCAGCTCGTCTATAGGAATGCAGGAGTGGGAGGGCGTAAAGGGCCGCAAATGATGGCTTCGGGGCCACATGTGGCCCTGTAGCTGTTTTTCTTAATAAAGTTTTATTGGCTGGGCCCGGTGGCTCACGCCTATAATCCCGGCACTTTGGGAGGCTGAGGCGGGCGGATCACGAGGTCAGGAGATCAAGATCATCCTGGCTAACATGGTGAAACCCCGCCTCTACTAAAACTACAAAAAAATTGGCCGGGCGTGGTGGCGGGCGCCTGTAGTCCCAGCTACTTGGGAGGCTGAGGCAGGAGAATGGCATGAACCCAGGAGGTGCAGTTTGCAGTGAGCTGAGATCGCGCCACTGCATCCAGCCTGGGTGACAGAGCAAGACCTTGTCTCATAAAAAAATAAAATAAATAAATAAATAAATAAATAAAGTTTTTATTGGCACACAGCCACGCCCATTCGTTTCTCAGCTTTCCCACCACAATGGCAGAGTTTGGGGTTGTTGCTGCGACAGAGACCATCCGGCCTGTAGAGCCAAAAATATTTACTTTCTGGTGCTCTGGAGAAAAAGTGTGCTGCTTCCTGGTGTAGACAATGTTGCTGTTTGTTTAAAGAACATACACGTATTTGCTTACAAAGGCCCAGATGGGACATGGGGCACAGGGGTGGGTGCTGTGGACAGAGGTGGGCAGGAGGCCACCATCTTGGGAGGAAACTGGGCCCCAGGCAAGCAGCAGGAGGGCAGGAGGCCGAGATGGGGCAAGGGAGAGGTGGGCAGGATCCAGGGAGGTGAAGGCAGAATCAATCCCTGCCTCCCCAGGGTTACAAGAGAGCGGCAGTTCCAGCCCGGGGGATCACTGCTTGGATGGGAAAAAGCCCCAGTGGAAAGCCCTGAGCACTAACAGCGTATCAGGCGCCGCGCAGGCAAGGGAACCTGTGATCTCCTCCAAGTCTTTTCCACAGAGGGGGAAACGGAGGCCCAGGCAGACGCACACTTGTCCCAGGTCATACAGCCAGCATGTACCAAGGATTTGAACCCAGGCCTGGCTGAGCTCAGAAGAAGCTGAGTGGGGCTGGCTGCAAAAGCCCTCCACCCAACCAGGTCTGGACCCATCGGGGCCCTGAAGGGGGCGTGGCTGGACGCTGTCTGAGGTGGTTCAGGCCTCTTGTCTGTCCTTCCTGGGCCAGGGACCTGGACAACCTTGAAAGTGGCTTTGATTGGCTACTGATGACATCATCGGAGATGAGGGCCAAAATGACTGGGTCTCACTCAATTGGTTTTGGTGCCCACAGCTGGGTCTGTGTGTATCCCCGTGTGTCTATGCATGCCCGTGTACCTACGAGGGTGGCTTTGATAAGCATGAGAACCCTGTATTTCGTTCACGCGTGGGCACACGTGTGCCACATGTACGTGCTCACGCTTGCCCCTGCGCCCACACGTGTCCACGCGTGAGCACTTCTCGTGTGTATGTGGCCCCGCAGGGGTCCCCGTGAGCATGTGTGGGCAGCAGCCAGCCAGGGTGCACGGGGAGGCCTCGGCCGTCTGATGCTACCAAGAGCACCTAATTAAACAAAAATGTACATCGTGAACCACACTCTGCCCAGTTCCTCGGAGTTTAATTAAAACAACAGTGCGGGAGGCGTGTGCGGGATCCACAATCAGATGGCAGAAGAGGAGGGAGGCAGGGAGTGGCCCTGGCAGTCCAGATGGTTCCCCACCAACTGCCAGTGACTGGCCGGGGGTGCCTGGAGCTCAGGGCTGGTGGCAAGGTAGGTGGGGCCAGGTCAGGGTATCCGAGACCCTGGGCCCCAGCAGGAAGGATGAGCTCCCAGCTCAAGCAGGCCCTTCCAGGCAGCCGGAGAGGAGAGAGAAAAAGACTGTGGGCCGGGCGCGGTGGCTGACGCCTGTAATCCCAGCACTTTGGGAGGCTGAGGAGGTGGATCACCTGAGGTCAGGAGTTCGAGACCAGTCTGATCAACATGGCAAAACCTTGTGTCTACTAAAAATACAAAAATTAGCTGGGCATGCTAGTGGGCGCCTGTAGTCCCAGCTACTCAGGAGGCTAAGACAGGAGAATTGCCTGAACCCAGGAGGCGGAGGCTGCAGTGAGCCAAGATCACGCCATTGCACTCCAGCCTGGGCAACAAGAGCAAAACTCTGTCTCAAAAAAAAAAAAAAAAAGTGTGGATGGGCGCAGGGGGCATTTTTTCCCAGACTCCGGGGGACCGGGCAGTTGGTGGCTTCATAGCTTGTCCTTTAATACCCTGAGTGCTCAGAGTGGAGGCTGGCTTGGGGCAAGAGGAGGCAGGCTGTTCTGTCTGAGCCCAGGAAAGGTCAGGGCAAAATTATCTGCTGGGAAGAGCAGGGCGGGCCATGGTGGGCCTGACTCCGCCCCCGCTCCTTCCTCCATCCCCCAGCAGGATGGGCTCCAGGACCCACGCAAATGAAACTGTAGGGTCTCTTGTTAGAAAAGTATTAAGACTTTCCAGACTGCAATAACAGAGCTTTTATCTTTTCTTCCCCCTCCCCCCGCCCCCCATTTTAGAGACAGGGTCTTGCTCTGTCACCCAGACTGGGGTGCAGTGGCATGATCATAGCCCACTGTAGCCTTGAACTCCAAGGCTCAGGCGATCCTCCTGCCTCAGCCTCCTAAGTACTTGGGACTACAGGCAGGCACCACTACACCTGGCTAAGTTTTACATTTTTTTTTTTTTTGTAAAGACTTGGACAGTGGGGCATGGGGTCTCTATGTTGCCCAGGCTAGACTCAAACTCCTGGGCTCAAGTGATCCTCTTGCCTTGGCCTCCCAAAGTGTTGGGATTACAGGTGTGAGCCACGGCACGTGGCCGAGAGCAGAGCTTTAAAAAGCACGGGACCTTTCTTTTTTTTCTTTTGATATGGAGTCTCCCTCTGTCACCCAGGCTTGAGTACAGTGGAGCAATCTCAGCTCACTGCAGCCTCCGCCTCCTGGGTTCAAGCGATTCTCCTGCCTCAGCCTCCCAAGAATTCAAGAGGTAGGATGACAGGTGCACACCACCATGCCTGGCTAATTTTTGTATTTTTAGTAGATTTGGGATTTCACCATGTTGGCCAGGCTGGTCTCAAACTCCTGACCTCGCGATCCGCCCGCCTTGGCCTCCCAAAGTGCTGGGATTACGGGCGTGAGCTACCATGCCCAGCCATTTCATTTTTATTCATTCATGCATTCATTCATTTATTTTGAGACAGAGTTTCTCTCTTGTCGCCCAGGCTGGAGTGCAATGGTGTGATCTCAGCTCACTGCAACCTCCGCCTCTTGGGTTCAAGCGATTCTCCTGCCTCAGCCTCCTGAGCAGCTGGGATTACAGGTGCACATCACCTCACCCAGCTAATTTTTGTATTTTTAGTAGAGACGGGGTTTTACCATGTTGGCCAGGCTGGTCTTGAACTCCTGACCTCAGGTCATTCACCCGCCTCAGCCTCCCAAAGTGATGGCATTACAGACGTGAGCTCCAGCACTCAGCCCGACTTCAGAGATGAGAAAATTGCAGCTTAGAGAGGTTCATTAACTTGCCCTAGGTCACACAGCAACCAAGTGGCAGCCAGGACTTGAGCTCCACAGGCTGGGCCCAGTGCTAAGACCGAATTGCAGTGGAGAAGGCAACACAGAGTGGTTGGGCAAGGGTTTGTAGGCGGCTGTTTGAAATGATGACGAACAAGAATTTGTTCACAAAATTGCTTCCTCATTATAAAATAGCATCACTCAGACAGCCCCCTATAAACCCCTTGCGACTTGCTCAAGAAATGGATTTAGGCTGCACGCGGTGGCTCATGCCTGTAATCCCAGCACTTTGGGAGGCTGAGGTGGGTGGATCACTTGAGGTCAGGAGTTTGAGACCAACCTGGCCAACATGGTGAAAGAAACCCTGTCTCTACTAAAAATACAAAAATTAGCCGGACATGGTGGCATGTGCCTGTAATCCCAGCTACTTGGGAGGCTGAGGCAGGAGAATTGCTTGAACCCGGGAGGCGGAGGTTGCAGTGAGCTGAGATAATGCCACTGTACTCCAGCCAGGGCAACAAAACAAGACTGTCTCAAAAAAAAAAATAAAATAAAATAAAATAAAAAAAAGAATTGCACCTAAACAAGGCCAGCAAGCAGCGCCGCAGGCCCGTGTGAATGTCTGGGGAAGTGGGGCAGCTGTTTCTGCCTACCTAGCATCCGTTCGTCCTTTATTTTTTGTAGAGATGGGGTCTCGCTATGTTGCCCAGTCTGGTCTCACACGTGATCCTCCCACCTCAGCCTCCCAAAGTGCTGGGATGGCAGGTGTGAGCCACCATGGCCAACCCTGTTTATCTTTATTCCTTTGGGGGAACCACACTCACTCTTGGCTCCAGGTACGAGGCCAGCCAATCACAGTGTTTGTTCCTCCTGAGCCACAGTGATTAGTTCAGGGAGGGCCATGGGATCCAAGTTCATTGGGGGTGGGGGGAAGTCTCACTAAGGATGTCATCAATACAGAAGGAAATAAAGCCAAAAGACAGAGAGTGGAGCTCTGAGAAAATTCAATGAGCCCCTGGATCCAGCTGAACCTGAAGCCAGCAAATCCATGGAATTTTAATTCTGCACCTCAATTATCTTTCTCGCTTGAACCCATATGAGTTGGATCAGCCTCTTGTCATCAGAAGCGCATGATGAAGATTATAAATTAGGATGATTCTAGTTCCTCAATTCCTTTCTTTCTTGCAAAGGCACAATAAATCCCCACCAGTAGGCTCTGGGCCCTGAGAGTGTTACTGGTTCAAGAAGGGAGATCAAGGTCCTCCCAAAAAAGACAAAGCAGGAGGGTTTGGGGTAACTTTCATGTATTCCTTTTGTGCTTGTCCCCAAAGCCCAGGGCCCAGTTTATCCTCCGCCCGCCCTGGGGAGCCCAATACCTCGGAGGACAGTGAGCTTGGCATGGACTGTGATCTCCCCAACCGAGTTCTGGGCCACACACTCGTACACATTTTCATCCCGCGGTGTCCTCAGCGGCTGGATCCTCAGCACTGCCCCCGCACTCTCATCAAACTCAATCGTCTGCCATGGGCAGGGGAAAAAAGGACAGCGTGAGGCTGGGGTCCCAGGAAGGTTCCTGTCTAGGCTGGGCTGTAGGGGAATGGCAGTCAGCCCCATGATCCTGGGGGAGAAGAGCTGGAGGCTGAATGTGCACGTGTGTCGGTGTCCAGTATAAATGTGCCAGAGACAGGGACCAGATTTGGGTACATGTAAGAACAGAGTGTTGTGTGCATGTGTGAGGGTGACACATGTGTGCAAGCCCATGTGACAGGCATGCAAAGGTGTGTGAAGGCATGTGGAATGTGGCAATGTTCATGTGTGATCATGTGCATGCATTAAGAGTTGTAAAGTTCCTTCTGTGTGCAGTGGTGCTGTGTACACTGTGCTGTGAAGAAGACTCAGAGAGGACAGGGCTTTGCTTGAGGCCGCACATCATGGAGCTGGTAGAGCAAGTGAGGTGGGCAGGACCCCAGCTGGAGGCTGCACAGCCATGCTTGCCTGGCCACTGATGTCCGTGCTCCACCTGGGGAACGTGTCCGTGACGTCTGCTGTGGCTGAGACGCTGTGGCCCTGCCTTGGGGAAGCGTTGACCCCAGGCTGCCTCCCCCTACCCCAACTCACCTCAAAGCGCTGAGAGTTGACCTTCTTGCCCTTCTTGTTCCAGGTCACTCGTGGCTTGGGGTCGCCCGTGGCCTGACACACGAAAGAGGCCACACCCCCCGACACGCCGATCTGGTCCTTGGGTTCTTTGATAAACCTGGGGGGCTCTGGGGATACAGCAGAAAGAAGTGGGGAGCTGATGGGTCCAGGCATCCGGCTAGGATACCAAGGAGCCACAAAAACCTGCCCTCTACCCCCTGCCCATGTAAGTGCCATGTGGCCAACGGAGAGAGGAGGAGGAAAGCAAGGATGACAATGAACACCCCCCCCAACTCGCCCCCTGCCATGGCACCCATGGGCACCCAGGTACCCACATATCCCCACTTCCACCTGCAACAGCCACAGCTGCTCAGACACAGTGGATACAACCTCACCTGGGCACACCTGTTCACACACAGTGCCACTGGGAAAGATAGAAGGGAAGACCCGTGAGATGCTGGGGTCCCTAAATTCAGCACCTGAACCTCCCTCCATGGTGACCAGCCAAACCCTTGGAGGGCCTTGAAAGTACTTGCCAGAAGATAACTTGGTCTAATTTCCTGGCGAGACATGTGGGGAAACTGAGGCACCCAGCATGGGGTGGGGGGGTGACCACGGGATATGAGGCCAGAACCAGCATTTGAACCCAGAGCTCCAGCTTCTTGGGAGGCATCCAGGAGGTGGCTGGACACGAGGGGTCAGTGCCCAGGAGAGTGGTCTGAGCTGGAGGCAGGAGCTCAGAAAGGGGGACTAATATTTAATATTTAACCTCTCAAACAGCATGGAGGGGCAGTGCCATCCTGATTGTCTTTTTTTTTTTTTTTTTTTTTTTTTTTTTTTCAGATAGCTTCTCACTCTGTCGCCCAGGCTGGAGTGCAGTGGTGTGATCTCGGCTCACTGCAACCTCCGCCTCCCAGGTTCAAGTGATTCTCCTGCCTCAGCCTCCCGAGTAGCTGGGACTATCGGCACCCACCACCACGCCCGGCTAACATTTTATATTTTTAGTAGAGATGGGGCTTTACCATGTTAGCCAGGATGGTCTCGATCTCCTGACCTCATGATCTGCCTGCCTCGGCCTCCCAAAGTGCTGGGATTACAGGCATGAGCCGCTGTACCTGGCCTTCTTTTCTTTTCTTTCTTTTTTTTTTTTTTCTTTTTTTTTAAGAGATAGGGATTCAGTCTGTCACCCAGGCTGGAGTGCAGTGGCACGGTCTTAGCTCACTGCAGCCTAGGCCTCCCGGGCTCAAGCAATCCTCCCACCGTGGCCTCCCAAGTAGCTGGGACTACAGGTGAAGGCCATCACACCTGTACTCTCAGCACTTTGGGAGGCTGAGGCCAGAGGATCACCTAAGGTCAGGAGTTGGAGACCAGTCTGGCCAACATGGTGAAACCCCGTCTCTACTAAGGAAACAAATATTAGCCAGACATAGTGGTGAGCACCTGTAATCTCAACTACTTGGCAGGCTGAGGAAGAAGAATGGCTTGAACCCGGGAAATTGAGGCTGCAGTGAGCCAAGATCATGGCACTGCACTTCAACCTAGGCGACAGAGTAAGACTCCGTCTCAAAAAAAAAAAAAAAAAAAAAAAACCCAGCCTGGGGTCTCACTATGTTGCCCAGGCTGGTCTGCAACTCCTGTCCTCAAGTGATCCTGCCACGTTGGCCTCCCAAGTAGCTATGTTGTCCAGCCTGGTCTCAAACTCCTAGCCTCGAGCAATCCTCCCAATTCAGCCTCCCAGGCTGCTGGATTTATAGGCGTGAACCACCATACCCGGCTCTGCAATCCCCATTTTATATGTGAGGAAACTGAGACACAAACCAGGCAAGGGACTTGCTTTGGCTGGACACGCACAGCCAGTTGGTGGCTGAGCTGAACACGCTCCTTTGAACCACGCTGGCTTTCACACCCACATTCTTCACCCTCCATGACGATCTGATGTGGTCATTCAGTCTCTGCAATAAAGTCTGGAGTAGGAGAGTGGTTTTGTTTTGTTTTGAGATGAAGTCTTGCTGTGTCACCAGGCCAGAGTACAGTGGTGTGATCTTGGCTCAATGCAATCTCCGCCTCCCAGGTTCAAGTGATTCTCCTGCCTCTACCTCCCGAGTAGCTGAGATTACAGGCACGCACCACCACGCCTGGCTAATTTTTGTATTTTTAGTAGAGATGGGGTTTCACCATGTTGGCCAGGGTGGTCTTGAACTCTTGACCTCAAGTGATCCACTTACCTTGGCCTCCCAAAGTACTGGGATTACAGGTGTGAGCCACTGCACCTGGCCTGGAGTATGTGTTTTTGTTTTTTTTGAGATAGACCCTCGCTCTGTCACCCAGGCTGGAGAGCAGTGGCACGATCTTGGCTCACCGCAACCTCTGCCTCCCGGGTTCAAGCGATTCTCCTGCCTCAGCCTCCGAAGTAGCTGGGATTACAGGCGTGTGCCACCGCCCCAGCTGATTTTGTATTTTTAGTAGAGACAGGTTTCTCCATGTTAGCCAGATGGTCTCGATCTCCTGACCTCGTGATCCGCCCGCCTCAGCCTCCCAAAGTGCTGGGATTACAGGCGTGAGCCACCGCGTAGCTGAGTATGCCTGTTTTAACATCCTAGAGCAACCTCCACAAGCTGCACCTGGGACAGGCTACGGTCTCTGTGGAGAATTCATTAACAGTGTTTCCTTTTTATTGACTATTTTTACAGTAACCTTTGCATCTCCCAGAGGGACACTAGATTTCCGGTCACAGTACACAGTAATGTTACAATGTATCCCCTAAGATGGATGTAGCTACTGCTGAGTTTATTTTTTCAGAGACGGAGTCTCGCTCTGTCACGGCGCAGGCTGGAGTGCAGTGGTGCGATCTCAGCTCACTGCAAGTTCCGCCTCCTGGGTTCACGCCGTTCTCCTGCCTCAGCCTCCCGAGTAGCTGGGACTACAGGCACCGGCCACCATGCCCGGCTAACTTTTTGTATTTTTTTTCCCCCGAGGGCTGCAACATACTTACAAGAGCCCTCAGGAAGCAGCCTATATATCCAATAAAAAGGAATTGATCAAGTGAATGCCAGGCTATCTACGCAGCGGAATACTACATAAGTATAAAAAGGGGGAAAAGGCCGGGCGCGGTGGCTCACGCCTGTAATCCCAGCACTTTGGGAGGCTGAGGCGGGCGGATCACGAGGTCAGCAGATCGAGACCATCCTGGCTAAAATGGTGAAAACCCCGTCTCTACTAAAAATACAAAAACTTAGTGGGGCGAGGTGGCGGGCGCCTGTAGTCCCAGCTGCTCGGGAGGCTGAGGCAGGAGAATGGCGTGAACCCAGGAGGCGGAGCTTGCAGTGAGCTGAGATCAAGCCACTGCACTCCAGACTGGGTGACAGAGAGAGACTCCATCTCAAAAAAAAAAAAAAAAAAAAAAAAGGTGGGGAGGAAGCCTCTCTTCCTCGGCGCCGCCCATGGAGGTGGCAGCCGTCTCCTCCTCAGCATCATGGCCGCCCTCAGACTCCTCGTGAAGCCCCAGATCGTCAAAAAGAGGATCAAGGAGTTCATCCGGCACCAGTCAGACCAATATGTCAAAATTAAGCGTAACTGGCAGAAACCAGAGGTATTGACAACAGGGTTCGCAGAAGGTTCAAGGGCCAGATCTTGATGCCCAGCGGTGGTTAAAAAACCAAGGCACATGCTGCCCAGTGGCTTCCGGAAGTTCCTGATCCCCAACGTCAAGGAGCTGGAAGTGCTGCTGATGTGCAACAAATCTCCCTGTGCTGAGATCACTCACAGTGTTTCCTCCAAGAAACGCAAAACCATCGCGGAAAGGGCCACCCAGCTGCCATCAGAGTCACCAACCCCAATGCCAGGCTTGTGCAGTGAAGAAAATCAGTAGACAGCTCATGTGCACGTTTTGTGTTTAAATAAATGTAGAAACTGCCAAAAAAAAAAAAAGGGGGGGGTGGGTGGGGGGAAGGATCCTTTTTTGTTTCAGACAGGGACTCGCTCTTTTGCCCAGGCTGGAGTGCAGTGGCACAAACATACCTCACTGCAGCCTCAATCTCCTAGGCTCAGGCAATCCTCCAAACTCAGCCTCCTGAGTAACTGGGACTACAGTCACATGCCATCATGCCCAGCTAATTTTTGTACTGAGTTTTGCCATGTTGCCCAGGTGGGTCTCAAACTCCTGTCCTCAAGCGATCCTCTCACCTCGAGATGCTTTTTGATTGTTTATTTATTTATTTATTTTTGTGGCAGGGTCTCACTCTCTCACCCAGGCTCAAGTGCACGGTACGATCTTGGCTCACTGCAACCTCCGCCTCCTGGGTTCAAGCGGACTCTTCTGCCTCAGCTGCCCAAGTAGCTGGGATTACAGGCACACATCACACCCGGCTAATTTTTGTATTTTTAGTAGAGACAGGGTTTCCCCATGTTAGCCAGGCTGGTCTCGAACTCCTGGCCTCAGGTGATCCACCCACCTCAGCCTCCCAACGTGCTGGGATTACAGGCGTGAGCCACCGTGCCCAGCCGGGATGCTTTTTAAAATAAACTACTAGGGTAGGAACAAGAAGATATACTATTAAATGGAGGGGGTGTGTATAAGCAAGAGGTAAGAAAGTGTAGCAAA
Organism: Nomascus leucogenys; assembly: GCF_006542625.1. Classification (NCBI taxonomy): domain Eukaryota; kingdom Metazoa; phylum Chordata; class Mammalia; order Primates; family Hylobatidae; genus Nomascus; species Nomascus leucogenys. Next base: position 90,106,817 of record NC_044397.1, on the reverse strand, counting down.
TGCTACCGTTGTACGATTTTTTAAAATGAGAAAAGGGGCTGGGTGTGGTGGCTCATACCTGTAATCCCAGCACTTTGAGAGGCTGAGGCAGGCTCACTAGATCAGGAGTTTGAGGCCAGCCTGACCAACATGGTGAAACCCCTTCTCTACTAAAAATACAAAAATTAGCCAGGCGTGGTAGTGGGTGCCTGTAATCCCAGCTACTCGGGAGGCTGAGGCAGGAGAATCGCTTGAACCCGGGAGGTGGAGGTTGCAGTGAGCTCAGATCGCACCACTGCACTCCGGCCTGGGCGACAGACCAAAACTCTGTCTCAAAAAAAAAAAAAAAAGAAAAAAGAAAAAAGAAGAAAGGGAAAGATTGTATGTATGTGCAGAAACAGTGCTGCCTCCAGGGAGCTAAGTGGCTGGACAGAGGGACAGAGACTTCCACTTTGGTACCTTTTTAGATGTAGAACTAAAGACAAATTGAAGAAGTTATTTTTATTTTTTCTTCTTCTTTTTTTTTTTTTTTTTTTTTTTTTTTGCAGAGACAGGGTCTCACTCTCACCCAAGGCTGGAATGCAGTGGTGCAATCATAGCTCGCTGCAGCCTCAAACTCCCGGGCTCCAGGGATCCTCTGGCCTCAGTCTCCTGAGTAACTGGGACCACAGGCGCCTGCCACCACATGCAGCTAATTTTTAATCTTTTGTAGAGACAGGGTCTCCCTATGTTTCCCAGGCTGGTCTGGAACTCCTGGGCTCAAGCGAACCTCCCATCTCGGTCTCCCAAAGCTCTGGGATTAGCGGTGTGAGCCACCGTGCCCAGCTGAAGTTATTTATTTTTATTTTTATTTTTTTGAGACAGAGTCTCACTCTGTCACCCAGGCTGGAGTGCTGTGGCGTGATCTCGGCTCACTGCAAGCTTCGCCTCCCGGATTCACGCCATTCTCCTGCCTCAGCCTCCCGAGTAGCTGGGACTAAAGGCACCTGCCACCACGCCTGGCTAATTTTTTTGTATTTTTAGTAGAGACGGGGTTTCACCGTGTTAGCCAGGATGGTCTCAATCTCCTGACCTCGTGATCCACCCACCTTGGCCTCCCAAAGTGCTGGGATTACAGGCGTGAGCCACTAAGCCCAGCCTGAAGTTATTTTAAAACATAAAATTGCTTAAATTAAAAAGTGAGCTGATTATAGAAAAAATGGAGCAAAACTTTGTTTTAAGTAAAAGTTTGGGGTCTGAGGAGAGGCTGAGGTTTAACAACTCAAACTAGCAATGCTAGGACTTTGAGCCTCTACGACCAGCTGGAAAAAGGTAGAGTGAGTCCAGGGGCCACACAGGTTGACCAGAAAATTTCTGGAAAGTTCTAGCTATTCAGAAACCCAGAGAGGCCTTAAGAAGGCCTGAGGTTCCAAGCGTAGGTCCCTGTGGGCCCCAACACCTACCCATCCATGGCTCAGGCTGGGCTTTAAACGAAACAGAGTTCCTGCCCCAGTGGCCTGACCAGCCTAACCTCCCTCACTGAAGGCTTTGCTCCTGTTGATATGACCATATGTGTCTGCTTTGATCATCTGTCCCAAAAGTCACTAGACCTGGCCAGGTGTGGTGGCTCATGCCTGTAATCCCAGCACTTTGGGAGGCTGAGGTGGCTGGATTACCTGAGGTCACGAGTTCAGGACCAGCCTGGCCAACATGATGAAACCCCGTCTCTACTAAAAAAAATACAAAAATCCGCCAGACGTGGTGGCCGGTGCCTGTAATCCCAGCTACTCGGGAGGCTGAGGCAGGAGAATCATTTGAACCCAGGAGACAGAGGGTGCAGTGGGCTGAGATCGTGCCATTGCATTCCAGCCTGGGTAACAAAAGCAAAACTCTGTCTCCAAAACAAAACACAAAAATCACTAGACCCATCATGTACAGGCATGCACGGCCTCCCTTAACTTGTTTGTTTGTTTGTTTTTTGAGATGGAGTCTTGCTCTGTTGCCCAGGCTGGAATGCAGTAGCGTAATCCTGGCTCATTGCAACCTCCACCTCCCAGGTTCAAGTGGTTCTCCTAACTCAGCCTCCCAAGTAGCTGGGATTACAGGAACCCACCACCACACCCAGCTGATTTTAGTATTTTTAGTACAGACGGGGTTTCAGCATGTTGGCCTGGCTGGTCTCGAACTCCTGACCTCAAATGATCCACCCACCTCGGCCTCTCAAAGTGCTGGGATTACAGGTATGAGGCGCCGCGCCTGGCCCCTCAATTCTTATTTATCCCTCTGTTGCAGCAATAGCTAATCCCATGGTACAGATTCAGGAATGGGTTAATGGGTTGACAGAGCTCAGAGGCTGGGCATGGTAGCTCACGCCTGTAATCCCAGCAGTTTGGGAGGCCAAAGCGTGAGGACCACCTGAGGTCAGGAGTTCGAGACCAGCTTGAACAATATGGTGAAACCCCATCTCTACTAAAAATATAAAAATTAGCCCGGCATGATGGCAGGCACCTGTAAACCCAGCTACTCGGGAGGCTGAGGCAGGAGAACTGCTTGAATCCAGGAGGCAGAGGTTGCAGTGAGCTGGGATCACGCCATCGCACTCCAGCCTGGGTGACAGGGCAAGACTCTGTCTCAAAAAACAAACCGCCACAAAAAAGATCACCGAGCTCAGAAATAACAGCACTGGAATTTGAACCCGGGTTTCTGCCTCCAAAGCTGACATCTTACTCTCCTTCCACATCCAGATCTTGAGCCTGATTAGGGCAGATGTTTTGCTCCACATTGAGGTTGGGCCTGCCCCCTCCTTCTGGCCTCAGGAATGGTGACCCGGGGCCATGCGTCCTCAGCCAAGGACATGAGGAAAAGTCACTGTGGCCGGGTCAAGAATGTTACTTCTGGTAAAAACCCCTCCCTCTGGAGCTGCTGGAAGGAAGGGCAGAAGCTGGCTGCGGGTAGAGACGCATCCAGCTGCCTGTCTGACCTAGAGCCAGAACACACCCCTTGCCCCCTCCAATCCAGCGAGCAAGACCGGGCGGGTGGGTGCTACAATCAGCCACTGTCTGTGCTGTTCCTTCCTCCCAGGGTCCCTTCCTCCTCCTCTCATCTGGCAGCTTCAACCTCAGCTCGGCCAGCACCTCCCCTGGGGAGCCTTCTTGGATTACTGCAGGCCCGGTCAGGAGTCCCTTATGCCCCCACCACAGCCTGGGCATCCCCAGAACACTGGGCTGAAATACCTGCTTATGTGGCTCTCAGCACAAAGGCCAAGGGACAGCCTCGGTTCCCTGGGACCTCAGACTTCTTCTCGGTCTGGTGACCCTTGAGGAAACGGAGCCGCCAACATCACTGCCTGCTCTCGGATTTGGAGGGGTTCTACCTCTCAGAAGCACCCTCACCACTGCAGAGCAGATACCCTCTGGGTCTTCTCCAGGCAGCTTTGGGATCTGAGCCAGCCTGGAAGAGCTGTCCCTGCCCATTGCGTCCCCCGTTAGAAAATGTCTTGTGAATGCTTGCAACCTCTCCTTTGGACAAAGCTTCCCCACCTTTTTGTCAGCAAAGGGGCAGAGACGCAGGAAGGACACCTCTGGGGCTTGAGAGGGCCACGCCTGCAGCTCGAGAGGCACAAAGACACACCATGTGCTAAGCTTTATGCCTGTGGCCAGGAGGAGCAAAACTGAGGCTCAGAAAGGTGAAGAGGCCGGGCGCAGTGGCTCACACCTATAATCCCAGCACTTTGGGAGGCTGAGGCGGGCGGATCATTTGAGGTCAGGAGTTCAAGACCAGCCTGGCCAACATGGCAAAACCCCATCTCTACCAAAAATACAAAACTTAGCCAGGCCTGGTGGTGTGCGCCTGTAATCCCAGCTACTTGGAGGCTGAGGCAGGAGAACTGCTTGAACCTGGGAGGCAGAGGCTGCAGTGGGAGCCGAGATCGTGCCACTGCACTCCAGCCTGGGCAACAGAGCAACAGAACAAGACTTCATCTCAAAAAAAAAAAGGAGAAGGGACCTGCTTTTGGTCACACGGTGCATGATGGGCAGAGACAGGATTCCAACCCAGGCCTACCTGGCTCCAGTGCCCTGAAAATAATGCAGGCTGGATAAATGGGGTTGTGGGTCTTTATTGACCACAAGTACAGTGGATGTCCCTGTTTCTTAGATGAAGAGACAGAAGTTCATGTGGTATTGCCAATATCAAAAAAGCTGGGAAGGGAAGGAACTCAAGCTCTCTCTGGAGGCAACGCGCCTGAGCCTCCCGCTCCGTGGCCTGGCTTGGCCCCATCTCTGTTTTTCCATTTCAGATTCTGCAGACAAGAATCCAGTGCCAGAGGTGGTGAGCCACCCACCCTGTCCCCTCCAACCCTGCCTGGGGCCAGCCCCACGGCATCCTGGGAAGGCCCCACTGGACCTGAAGTGGTTTCTAGAGCAGAAATTGTTCCCCTATGCCTGTAATCCCAGCACTTTCGCCTGTAATTCCAGCACTTGGGGAGGCCGAGGTGGGCACATCACCTGAGGTCAGGAGTTCGAGACCAGCCTGGCCCATGTGGTGAAACCCCATCTCTACTAAAAATATAAAAATTAGCAGGGCATGGTGGCGGGCGCCAGTAATCCCAGCTACTCGGGAGGCTGAGGCACAAGAATCATTTGAACCTGGGAGGCAGAGGTTGCAGTGAGCTGAGATCGCACCACTGCACTCCAGCCTGGATGACAGAGGGAGACTCCATCTCAAAAAAAAAAAAAAAAGAAAAAACAAAAGAAAAGAAGAACTGAAAGGGGTCGGTACCGAAGGCCAGACATCCCCAATGCAGGGGAGATAGGCCAGGAAGACTCAGGCCCTGGAGGCAGCCAGACAGATCACAGTGCAGCTATACCTGGCTTCTGGTCCCTGAGGGAGTGTGGTCATTGGGAAGTTGGCCTGTGGGACCAGGCAGCTCGGGTTCAAATGGCCACTTCTGGTTGGGCACAGTGGCTCACGCTTGTAATCCCAGCAGTTTGGGAGGCTGAGTTGGGAGGATCGCTTAAATATAGGAGTTTGAGACCAGCCTGGGCAACATAGTAAAAACTCTGTCTCTGTAAGAAATTTAAAAACTTAGCCAGGCCAGGCAGGCACTGGGGCTCACGCCTGTAATCCCAGTACTTTGGGAGGCTGAGGTGGGAGGATTGCTTAAGCCCACGAGTTTCAGACCGGTCTGGGCAACAGAGTAAGAACTCCATCTCTACAAGAAATTTTAAAAATTAGCCAGGTCAGCCGGGCTCAGTGGCTCATGAGGTCAGGAGACTGAGACCACCCTGGCTAACATGGTGAAACCCCGTCTCTACTAAAAATACAAAAAATTAGCCGGGTGTGGTGGTGGGCACCTATAATCCCAGCTACTTGGGAGGCTGAGGCAAGAGAATAGCTTGAATCTGGGAGGTGGAGGTTGCAGTGAGCTGAGATTGCGCCACTGCACTCCAGCCTGGGTGACAGAGCGAGACTCCGTCTCAAAAAATTAATTAAATAAATAAATAAATAAATATTAGCCAGGTCAGGCACAGTGGCTCATGTGGTAATCCCAGCACTTTGGGAGGCCAAGGCGCTTCAGCCTATCTCTTTTCTTTTTTTTCTGAGACAAGGTCTGGCTCTGTTGCCCAGGCTGAGTGCAGTGGTGCAATCAGTTTCCGTAGTTGTACGACGAGGATGCTGATAATCGCATTCACCTCATCGGGGTGCGGTGGCTGATCTGAATGTATAAGGGCATTTACTAAAAAACAGCATGAGGCCAGATGCCGTGACTGGCTCACACCTGTAATTCTAGCACTTTGGGAGGCCGAGGCAGGTGGATCGCTTGAGCTCAGGAGTTCGAGACCAGCCTGGGCAACACAGTGAAACCTCATCTCTACAAAAAATTTAAAAAATTAGCCGGCATGGTGGCCCACGCCTGTAGTCCCAGCTACCTGGGAGGCTGAGGTGGGAGGATTGCTTGAGCCTGAGAAGTGGAGGCTGCAGTGAGCTGAGATGCTGCCACTGCACTCCAGCCTGGGTGACAGAGTGAGACCCCATCTCAAAAGGAAAAAACAACAATAAAAAAAGCAGCACGAAAATAACAAAAAGTGCAAATGAATGAGGCAGGGGTGTATGTCTCCAGTTTGTTAACCAGCAGTAATACTTATGTTTGTGGTAACACAGGATTGCCGGCCTGCTATGTCCCTAGCAGCAGGCAGGGGCTTATGACATGTCCACGTCACAAGAATGCTGGATGTCGATAATGATATGAGCTCTGTGACGGTGGGTAAGGGAGGCTGAGCCACTAGCCCGAGGTTGTGCAGCAGGTTGGCAGCAGAGCCAGGATTCAAACCCAGCCTGACTGCAGAACCCAGTCTCCTGCCCTACTGCCCTCATCCCTTATGTCCTCATGGGCCTCAGTGATGCCTTCTCCAGGTCCTTCATGATGGGGTGAGTCTTGGCATTGGGCCCCAGATGGACCCTCATCCTCTTCACATTACAGCCAGAAATGCTGCCTTGCCCATCTCTAAACTATACCAACCTCTTTCATCTGCAGGCCTTCCTGGGTGCTGTCATTCTGACGAGGAATGGCTTTTCTATTGGCGAACTCCTATACACCCACAAAACCCCAGTCCCAATGCCCTTTTTCCCAAGAAGCCTCCCCTGGCTCCGCCTGAGACAGTTTGTCTGCCTGTGTGTCTGCCACCAGGTGCAGGTACTGCCCACAGCAAGGGAAGGTGAACTCTGTGGCTCACTAAGCAGTGATCTCAAGTAAGTCCTTGCCTCGTTTTCCCTCATCGGGAAACGTGGAAGGTAACAGAACCGGCACACTGGGTTTTGTCAGGCCCAAGGGAGAGGAAGCAGGTAAAATCCGTGCCTAGCACGGAGCCTGGGGCTGAGTCGATGCTGGGGAAACAGACGCCGTCATCATCATTTCGGTTATTACTTTATGAATACCAGCATTATTACTTACCTCTGAATCTCTTAGGGCTCAGCACACAGTCCCCAGCATTCAGCCTCATTTGTGGAGCATAAAACTTCCATTTGGCAAAATGGAGGGCCCCAGGGAGGAGGTGGGGAGTGTGCTCACACACACACAGCCATAAGTGCACATAGGTAAACAAACACACGGACCCCTGCACACCCCGTGCCGGCTTCTTACCTTCTGCTGCGCAGCCTCCAACGAGCAGGACCACAAGGAGGCCCATGGGACCAACCACAGACACCATGCCGGGGCCCCAGGTGGGCGCCATGCTTGGCAGCGACCTCCGATCTCCGTCCTGGAGGGGGATGGCCCCCCCGGTCCCTCACAGAGAGGCCTCGAGCCGAGCGTCAGATGGGGCGGCGTCTGCAGAGACAATGGAGGGCTGTGAGAAGCGAGTGGGGAAATCCAGGAGACCTTCATGGAAGAGGCAGAGGGAGGGTCACATGGAGCAGGGGAGGGTCCTGTGGGGGCTGGTCATGGGACAATGGGGGAGGATCATGGGGAGATGGGATGGAATGAAAGTGCTGGGCCCTTGCTATAGAATTAAGGTGTCTCCCCCCAAAAAAATCATATGTTGAAACCTAGTCCCCGCTATGATGGTAATAGGAGGTGGGGTCTTTGGGAAGTGACTAGGTCATGAGAGTAGAGACCTCATGATCGGGATTAGTGTCATAAAGGATCTCCCAGAAAGCTCCCTTGCCCTTTCTGCCACATGAGGGCACAGGGAGAAGATGCCTTCCATGAACCAGAAGACAGCCCTCACCAGACACCAAATCTGTGTTGCCTTGGTCTTGGACTTCCCAGCCTCTAGAACTGTGAGGTACCAATTTCTGTCATTTGTAAGCCACTTGGTCTGTGGTATTTGGCTATAGCAGCCCAAATGGACTAAGACAGCCTCCAAACGCCAGCTAAACCCCAAACCCAGCATGAGTCCCCAACCCAGGCTGGGCCCCTGACTCAGACCAAGCCCCACACCAGGACTGAGGGGTGCTGAGCCCTGATTTTCTCCAACTCACAGGCTGCTTCTCAGGAAGGAGGGGACTCCAGACTACGCTGCTGTCTGGCTCTAAAACCTGGTCCCCCAGGTTATAAGACAAATCTCTCCCACACACCTGCCTGTCCCTGCCCTGCTCTAAGACCTCCCATGGTTCCCAGAGCCCCCAGGGGAAGCCACTCCTGCTGACTTCACTGTTTCCCCTCGCTTGGAGGTACAGCCGGGCCGGCCAAGCTCAGTCCCACCTCCAAGCCTTTGCTTCTGCTGTGCCCTCTGCCTGGAATGCTGTCCCCCACCACATGACAGGTCTCAGCTCAGCTGTCACTTCCTCAGGAAGCCCTTCTCTGCCCCTCAAAGGTCAATTCCCCCTACATTCGACATTCCAGAGCATCAGATATGACTAAGGTTATCCTCCATGGTATTCACCCTGGTTCCCAAATTAAATGAGAAGATGTTAATCATTCAGCACATTTCTCCCACAAGAACCTCAACTCCTCCAGGGCAGAAGGTCCCTCATCACATACCTTGAACCCTGGAATGGCCCCCTCCCCATCTCCCCAATCTCAACTCTGTCCAGAGCCAGGTCAGAGGGCCAGGGAGGGGAAGGGAGAGGCCCAAGGATAAGATCTTTGTTGCCTAGTCAGGCTGGCACCCATGCCAGCCCATGCCCTGGGCGGGTCCAGGCCGTGGCCACAGGAACTGGTGGCGCATAATAACGGGGCAGCCCCTGTGATTCTGACTCCCAAAATACCCAGCTGCGGTCACCTCGCCCAGCCCTGGGGCGGTCCCAGGGGAAGGATGGGCGGGTAGTGGCCGGGTCACAGCCTAGGGTGAGGAACAGGATTCGGGGGGCCTCAGTGTACATAGTTAGGCCACAGGCACACAGTCAGACCAGGCACAGGGAATGATGCCTGCTAAATCAGGCCACAGACATACACAGATATACACCGTCAAACCACCGATACACACCGACACACAGTCAGACTGCAAGCGGTTGTGTATCTGCAAGAGACACGGAAACAAACGCATTCACACAGGCAGCAGAGACGGGCACACACACAATCAGGCAAATAAAACTTGCACGTAGACCACAAACACAGACAGGCCCCAAATCAGACCACAGACATACACCAAGCCAGAAAAGATACACATAAGGGGTCACGGTGGGGCAGGCAGTACACGTACACAGTTGGGTTACAGGGAACTGCAAACATGCAGTTAGATCAGAGATACCTACAGGTGCACAAGCCGGTCAACGTCACACGCAGACACAGGTGCCGGCACACTGGCAGACTATAGATAGGCCACTCAGTCAGCAGACCACAGGTGCATGCGCCAGCCAGCCAAAGAGAGACATGCAAAGTCAGGTTCCCTTCCTACACACATATGTGCACACAGCCAGGCTACACAGACACGCACATGCACAGACTCTAGGTACACCTTGCACACAACCAGTTGGGGACTGGCAAGATGAAGGAAATAAAGCCTAGAGCACGGTCCCTTACTCTGAGTCCCTGTCCCCTAGCCCTTTAAGAGCAAAAGTCGCCAACAAGGAAGGCGGTGGCCCCAGATGGAGAAAACAGCCTGTGGCCAGCTGGGGCTAGGGTGACCACAGTGGCTGGCCCTGCCCAGAAATGCACATCTGCTTGGCCACACTGAGGGGGTGAGGTCAGTCCCAGACCACTTTGAGCATCTGGGAAGGCCTGCAGAGAGCCTCTGGGGAAACTGAGGCAGCATAGCAAACTTGAAGCTCAGACAGCATGGGTAGGAGTCACCTGCACAGAGAGCCCAGGTGGGGCACATGTATGGAGGGCCCCAGCCACAGCTGGCTCTCCCACATCCCATGAGGACCTCAGGGCGGCCGCCTTCTAAACCGGGCAGCCCTAATTACACCCTGGCTCCCACGGCAGAAGCCATGTTGGGCCCACACCTCCCTGATGTCTGTGCGGGATGGGGCTGAGCCAGGCGCAGGCAGGCAGGGCCTGGCCATGGACTCCCCCCAGATCCGCCACTCCAGGCTGTCAGGGGCAGGGACGAGGGGCTACAGCAACAGGGGCATTTGCGGCAGGGATGATGTGTCAGGAATAGGGTGGTGGGAGGGGCCCAGGAAGTGGGGTTCAGACACTACCACTGCAAAAGACAAAACATTCCAGGGTCCCTCAGGTGCCAATCCTCCCTAGGGGAACCTCCCATGATGGGGAGAGGACCCTGCACACCATGATCCTCCCACCAACTCCTGCTTCCACGAAAACCCCAGGCGTGGGGTCCTCTGCGAGGATTTGGGAGAGAAGATCCTTAGGTCCCATCAGCTCTGCCTTCAGAATCTGTCCCCAACCTGCCCACTTCTTACTCATTCTTCTGCCTGCACTTCTTCCAGCCGCATTGTCACCGAACTGGACGGACGTTGTCACCTCCACCCTGGTCTCCCAGCTCCCGCCCTCGTCCCTTGATCTGTTCCACCCACAGAAACCAGAAAGCATCTATGAGCACTTGCGCCAGGGCCCGTCCTTCCTCTGCCCACAGCCCTCTATGGTGCCCACCTGCCTCGGGGTCAAAGCCCAAGTCCTTCCTGAGGCCCACCAGGTCCTGCAAGGCCTGCCCTGTCCCCTCCCTGCCCTCCCCTCCCCTCCTCCCCCTCCCTCCCCTCCTCCCCTCCTCCCTCCTCCCTCCTCCCTCCTCCTCCTCCCCTCCCCTCCTCCCTCCCTCCCTCCCCCCTCCCCCTCCTCCCTCTGCTCCAGCCGCATGGGCCTCCTCGCTGTTTCTCCAACACCCCAACTGCAGTCCAGTCCTGCCCCCAGGCCTTTGCATGGGCCATTCCTGGATTTAATACTGGCTGAGGACCAAAAGGTGAATGGGAATTGGGGGCAAGGGTGTCTCTGCAGTAGGAACAGCATGAGGAAGGGCAAGGGGGCAGCACCAAGAGGTCCTGGGAGGCAGAAGGGGAGAGATGAGGACAGAGAGGTGCACACAGACTAGACCCACAGGGCAGCCAGGAGCCCTATGTGGCCCTGGGCAGGGAGGGACACAGCCAGGTTGGTGCCAGGCCAACCCTCCACCATGCCCTCTTGCAAAAGGCAGCCTGGGCCACCAGCCTTGCCACTGCCAAGAAAGGGAAACTAAGTCAGGTGGAGTAATCTGCAAGCTCCCAGGAATGACACAGCTGTTAGGAAAAGCATGGCAGCCCATGGTGGCCAGCAAGGCTGCGCCAGGGCTAGGGAGAAGGGGAGGGAGTGACTGCTGGACCTTGAACCCACATGGGGCTCAGGGAGGGTCTCTGCCCGCCCCACCTGGCTCTCGGGGGCTGGACTGCCCACCCACTAGCTCGCGGCAGCTGGTGGGAGGCAGGCGCTTGCCTTTTACAGATGAGGAAACTGAGGCTCACAGAAGAACAGGGACTCGGCCAAGGCCCCCAGCTGGGGTGGGACTCGGGTCTAGAGCCCATGTTTAATCTTGTGACTGTGTCTTTCTCTGGCCACTGCGGGACCCCTGGACAACTCTCTCTGGGCCTGGTAGAGCCCGCTGGCCGCCTCTGGGGGCTCCCCGGCGGTGCTAATGGGGGGCGAGTGGGCACTCATTCCAACCAGGCGCCAGGGCATGGGTCACACGATCTGGGAGCCGGCTTTGTGTGCCCACGCGGTCCAGGAAGCATAAAGGGGTGATTATGACCCAAGCCAGGCAGCAAACAGGCTGTGTCACCCGCACAAGGCGGGGGCTCCTCGGGCCGGAGGAGGCTCCCGGTACCTCTCCCAGCCCCGGCTCCGGCTGTAGAGTCTACCCTGTCCTGTCCTGGGGCGGGAGTCTGGGGGCCTAATCCTAACCCTCAGGGGCCATCCCATGGCCCCAGGGCAGGAGAAGCTGAGGCTGATTATGCCAGCAGTGGGACTCGGGAAAAGACCCCTGACCCTGCACAACCTCTCCACCTTCACATCCACCCCCCACCCACATCTCTCCCGGCCACCACCTGGAATGTCATTTCCAGGACTGGACCCTGGCCTCCAGCCTCCCCAGACACCTGGGTCACTCCCACAACCACTCAAGCAGGGGCAGGCAGCGAGGGCCCCCCTGGGCAGCAAGCCCAGGCTCTGTGGACACCGGTGGGCTCAAGTCAGCTCTGGCCAAGCCACTGTCCCTCCCAGGGCGCCATTATCTCCCTATCAGGAAACGGGCTCAGGGAGGGGCTGGGTGGGGCTGGCCCTTCCCAGAACTGAAGACCGGGGACCTGGCTTTAGGCTTTAATTGACTACTGATTTGTATTGGGACGACATGAAGGCTCAGGGCAGTGTCCCCAGGGGTCCTGGTGGCCAGGAGTGGCTGGGTGGCGCAGACAGGGAACCAGGCCCAGCCCTGGAGAGGGAAATCATTAAAGTCCACTAGGTGGCCCCGGGGTGCTGAGCCCCATTAAATGTTCTCTGTGTTTCCTGCTGTTTAACGGATTAGGAAACCGAGGCTCACCAAGGGTCCTGCATGGAGGAGGGGGCTGGGCTGGGTTAGGATTTGAGGCCAGAGCCCGGCTCTCAATTGAGCCCAGGGTCCATGTCCTCCGGGCGCCCAAGCTGCCAAAATCATCCCGTCAGTGTGTCCCCCATGGTGGCTTCATGGAACAACTTGAGATGCCAAGATCTGGGGGCACCCCTGCTTCTGCTAACACACCCACGGGGGCTCCCAGCTCCTGTGCTCCCAGCTCCTGTGCTCGGTGTTCTGGGCCCTTCTTGATGTGACTGTATCCATCCTCTTCCCTACCCCCTCTTCCCGAAAGGTCCTGCAGTTCTCAGAATACACTGCCTCAGGCCTCTGAGCCTCTTCCCATGCAGGTCCCCCACCTGGCCCATGGTCAGTTCATCCTGTAAGCTGCAGCCAAGAGATGCCTCCACTCCAAGCTGAGCCCCGTTCCTCCTCTGCTCTAAAATCCTCCAAGACTCCCATCAACATGTATTAAAACTCAGACTGCTACCTCAGCCTCCAGAGCTGCCAGCCCGGCCTCTGCTGACCCCATCACGCCACAACCCCCCATGCCAGGCTCCCCTTGCCACCTTGATCCCCCCACTTGTGGCCCCTGGCTCCCATAGAGATATTTACACACACTGTTCCTTCCACCCAGCACACCCTTCCACATCCCCATCAAATCTCAGCCCTCACACTTGTCCTCAGGTCTCAGCTGAGCTGTCACCTCCTCCAGGAAGCCCTCCTGGATGCCCCAGGCTAGATCAAGACCCATTCTGGGCTACCCCATCACAGCTGTGCTCCCACTGTGGGTCTGTCAACCCCCTGGACGGAAGCCCTCTTCCCACCCCAGGAATGTGGCAAAGCCCCTGCATGCACTGGATGCCTGCTGCATACCCAGCTCCACCTGGCACTTTATCCACATCATCCCTGGGGTCACCTGGGTTTCAGAGGTGGAAACTGACACCATAGACAGCGACCACCCCAGGCAGTGGAGGCCGAGATGGGGACCAGCCTCACATCCACCCTAGGGGGTCTGGCCGAGACTTAAAAGGTGGGGGTGAGGCTCTGAAAGGAGCAGACAGCTGAGGCCAGCCTGGGGTCTGCAGGAAACCCCTTGGGGATGGTCACCAAAGTCCGTCAGCTCAGGACTCGGGTCCTGGAACGGCTTAGAGCCCAGGGACGGGAATGGGTAAAGGAAAGGTACGAGCTGCCCTGACCGTCCCAGAAGACAACACCACAGGCCCCTCCCTGAGGCCAAGCCCCCCAGTTTCTTAAAGACTCCCAACAAAGCACAGAAGGCAACGTGGGGTCCACAGGCCCGAGAGGAGCGGAAACAAATGGATGGAGGTAAACTTCCTGCGATTTTCGGGGGTGGCTAAGAGCAGGGATTCCTGCCATGCACCCCCCACAGCTACCTGCCCCCTCTGCGGTCCTGTTGCCTCCTCCGCCTTCCGCGAAGTCCCCAATCAGAGCTCCCCCGGCCTGGCAGCGAAGGCTGCCCTGCCGCCTGGCTCCGCCCCCGGGGGGTGGGGGAGGAGAGGGGGTGGGGGCAGGAGGTCGGGCTGGGGGCCAGGCGGGGGAGGGGACCCTGCGGAGCATAACGGTCTGGAGTTTTCCAAAGTGCAAGCGACGGGCCTGAATGGGGGGGTGCCAGGCAGCAGCAGGCCCAAGCTGGCCCTGGAGGGCGGCCGGCCCGGTCAGGCCCGCGCTGGGCTGTGGGGACCCCCGTGTCCCCCGGCCTCGGAGCCTGGAGGGGGCGCGAGGAGAGGGACAAAGCCCGGCGCGGCCCGGACCTTGGGGTGGAAAGGGGATCCCGGGCGCACTCACCCCGGGGCTCCGAGATCGGGCCCGGGCCCCGCGAGGCCTCCACAGGGCCCGCCGAAGCCGGTCCCCGCGTCCCTCGGTCCGCCCGGAGCGCGGCGCGCAGCGAAGACTCGGGAGAGGCCTCGGCCTGGGGAGCTCGGCCTGGGGGCGGGGAAAGGGGCGGGGCTGTAGGGGGCGGGGTTGCAGTGGGCGTGGCCGCAGGGGACGGGCCCCGAGGAAGGGGATTGGGGGGGCAGGGCGGGGCCCCGGCCGGAAGTGGGGCGGGGGTACCAGAGGGGAGCCCCATCTGGAGGCGCGGAGAGCCTCCGCAGGGGTCCATGAAACATTGGGCGAAGGGGCGCCCCAGGGAGGGCACGACCCAAGACCCCTCCCTCCCGAAGACTGGTCTCACGGGGAGCCTCTACCCTGCTCCCCGCTTCCCCAGCTCTGATCGTGGCCATGGCAACGGATGAGGAGGCTGGATGCCGGACAGGGCGGCGGAGGGCTCCCCAAACACACCCAAATACAGGAGGTCGGAGAAGGGGCAGAGTTCCCCTCCCGGTCTGGGTTGGACCGGAGGCCCAGTGGGCTGGGGGGGGGGGCGTCCCCTCTTCCCCCTCCTAGACCAGAGAGTGGGGGAGAGGCGCGGGCGCAGAGGCTTCCCTCCCGCTGGGGGTCCAGGGGAATGAATGGGGGGACACCGTGGCAGAGGCCCCCACCCTCGCCACAAGCCTGAGGAAGGGGCGGAGAGCACAAGGCCAGATTGGAAACAGATGGGGCCGCCGTGCCAGGCCCGTGACACCGGAGCAGAGGGAGAGGAGGAGGGAGAGGGAGAGGGAGGGGCAGACCTGTCCGGGCGGCCAATCCGAGCCCGCGCTGCGCCCGGGGTGCGGGTTTGAAAACTCCACCGGAGAGGCCCGGAATGCAGAAGCCCAGCGGGACCCGGCGGTCTGGGGACGGGGCAGGGGCCGGGATGGAGACCCAAGGGCTCCCGCGTCTGCTCCCATCCCTGGAGAAAACGCTCTCTTTCCAGCATTCGCGCTGAGGACGAAGCCCGAACGCCAACGCCAACGGGATGTCCTGGGCGCTCAGCTGTCATCAGCTGTGCTTCCTCAGGCCACCGGCCACGGCTCTAGGAGGCAGGCCCCACCATCACCCCCATTCTGCAAAGAACAGAGCCGAGAAAGAGAGAGAAACGGCTGCCCACAGCCGGGAAGAGCAGGGATTGGAACCAGGGTTTGGGTCCAGAGGCGGAGCCCTCACCACAGCGCTGCTGGAGGCCTGGGGCCCCCAGAACTGAGGATATGTCACGAATAGTTTCAAGCCCCTTGGGTTTATCTAGGGACAGGGCCATCCTGGAGACAGACGCCCGACTCTCTAGAAGCCATTACTCAGCGGGGCAAAGGACGTGGGCTTTGATGGGAGACACACAGGCGGCTGTGAGAGCCCAGCAGATACAACTCCACTCCCACGGCTCCCGTCCATGCCCTCCCACTGCTACCTCAGTGGGTGGCTCCCATCTCCTTCAAACATCCAATAAATGCCTCCCTCACTGGGGGATCCCACACTGCCCCTTTCCCTTACCATGCCTCAGTTTCCCCCCTCTGCAAAATGGAGCATGGAATCCCCCTGCCCCATCTCCAACACTAGGTGGCCTAGTCCACAAAGCACCATGCACACAGTAGGTGGTCTGTGTCTGCACACAGGCTCCCTGCCTGCCCCTTTGACACAGAGCACACAGTAGGTGCTAAACACAGGATGCCGTGACGTCCCCCATCCCACACAGCCCCACCCTCGACGAGGTACACAGCTGCTTCATGGGGGAGGCTGCCCGGTGCCCCAGCACCACCGGAGGCACACAGGAGGTGCCCTGTGTCAATGTAGGCATAGGAGCAACCAGCGGGACCTCCCCAACTCGGCTGGGCACACAGCGGGCCCTCAGGAGCAGAGTAGGCACCTTGCTTGTATCTGCGGCAAGGCACGGGGCTCATACAGACTCGAGTTTGAATCCAGGGATGCCCTGTGTGTCGAGAAAGGACCCGTACCTCTCGGGCTGACAGTTTCCCCATCTGCCACATAAGCCAAGCACTGAACAGGTGCTCAATGAATCCATACTGTCAGGAGGCTCGGGGCTGTATGACCTGCAACAGACAGGCCAGGCTCTGGGCTGCCCAGGACTCAGGGGATGGCAGACAAGCGCTTGTCAGCCCCTTCCCAGCCAGTCCTGCCCTCTCTGGGCCTCTTGTCCATGTCTCTGTGGAGACAGACTCTTGCCCCTATTCCACAGTGGTGACCACAGTTGGCAGGGGACATAGCCGACCCCGAGGCGCTGGGGGAGGTGGGCCAGGTGCCCTCCCCCTTGGCTGGGTGGCCCCATCAGCACAGAGCCCTAAATGCGCCTAGTCCGGGGTCTGCCTCTCCCACCAGACTGTGACCTCGCGAGGCAGAGCAGGGTTTGTCTCGGTCACCTAGCGTCCCCGGCACCTAGCACAGGTCCACAGTACAAAGGAGGTTCTCAGCAAACATTTGCACAATCAGGCCCAGCCTCACCCAGGAGAGCTCCTCCAACCTTATTCTCCCCCAAAGGCCACACCGTGTGTGCCCTTGTCATAAAGCAGGCATCTTCACCTACCCTTTTTTCAAGACAGGGTCTCGCTCTGTTGCTCAGGCTGGAGTGCAGTGGCACCATCATGGCTCACTCTAGCCTCAACCTCCTGGGCTCAACCTCCTGGGCTCAAGTGATCCTCCCACCTCAGCCTCCTGAGTAGCTTGGACTACAGGCACACGCCACCACGTCTGGCTAATTTTTGGATTTTTTTGTAGACATGGGATCTCCCCATGTTGCCCAGACTGGTCTCGAACTCCTAGACTCAAGTGATCCTCCTGCCTCAGCCTCCCAAAGTGCTGGGATCACAGACATGAGTCCGTAATAAGGTTAAGCCCAGCCTACCCTTTTCTAAACAAACATTTCCAAGCACCTATGCCAGGCACAATTCTAGACACACAGTGACCAAGACTGACAAAGATCCCTGCCCTCAGGGTGCGGATGCTCTAATGAGGGTGACACACGAGAAATAAAAGAAAGAAAATCCACTGTGGGTCAGATGGTGGTAAGGGCTCTGAGGATGACTGGGTTGGGGGTTGTAGGATGAGGTGGGAGGATTGCCTGAGGCCAGGAGTTTGAGACCAGCCTGGGCAATATAGCCCATCTTCTCTACAAATACTTTAAAAAATTAGCTGGGCCTGGTGGTGCACGACCGTGTTCCCAGCTACTTGGGAGGCTGAGGGCGGGAGCACCATTTGAGGCCAGGAAGTTGAGGCTGCAGTGAGCTATGATGGTGCCACCGCAGTCCAGCCTGGGCGACAGAGCACGACTCTATCTCTAAAAAAATGTAAAATAAAATAAATACAGGATAGGAGAGAGGGGAGGTGACATACAAACAAAGATCAGACGAAGGTGAGAGAAAGTGAAAGAGGATTCGAGGCAGAGAGCTCAGCCCATGCAAAGGCCCCGGGGCAGCACTGCACCTGGTGTGTTGGAGGAATGGCGAGGAGGCCAGTGTTGCTGGAGCAGAGTGACGAAGGGGAGACAAAGAGGAGGGGCGGGGAGGGAGGAAATGGGGACAAGACACTCACGGCCTCAGAGGCCTCCGGGAGGAATCGGGCTTTGACCCTGACGAAGGTGGGAGCCATGGAGGGCTGTGGGTAGAGGAAGGATGGGCCTTGACTCAGGTACTCACAGACATCCTCAGCTGCCGTGGGTAGGGCAGACTGGGGGGGTGACTAGGCTGGGGTCAAGGTGGGCAATGATGGGGCTGGACTGGGTAGAGGATGGGGGAGAAGGGCACATTCTAGGCAGACCCAATAGAATTTTCTAAACGGCTCGCTCGGGGATGTACAGAAAAGAGGGGACTCAAGGATGACTTCTGGGTTTCTGGCCTGAGCACCCTAAAGGTTAAGGGTGGCCACCTCCAGGAAGCCCTCCCTGATTGCCCCCCACCCCCACCCCGTGCCCTTGAGGGCTGACCCCCGGAGCCCCTCCAAAAACGTTCCATTGATATGTCCTCTGTATACACCCAGGAGGCGGCTGCCCTTGGGGAGGAACACGGGGCTGGATCACGTCAGCTCCCACAGCTGGGACGTTGGGGGGTAATTTTTTTCAAAATAACTTTTCTTCTAATTATAAAATAGGCGCGTGCAGCAGAAAATTAGGTAAAATCAGCATAAAGAAGAAAATAAAAGTTACCCACAATCCATCCCTCGCCTAGAGAGAAACCGTTTCATTCGGCCGTTCTCATTCATTCTTTCCCTGTACATGAACTGAGCACCTACTGTGTGCTGTGCTGAGGACACAGTGGTAAGCATGATGGAACCAGCACTCCTGCCCTTGTGGGGGGGGGGCACAGACAAGTTGCAGGGGGGATGGACACCCACAGAAAAACAAAGTGTCAATAACATAAGACCAGGCAGTGCTAAGAGATGCCAAAAATAAATAAATAAACCACACTGCAAGGCTGCAAAAATTGGGGGGTCCCTGGGGGAGCAGCCTCTTAGAAGTGGTGATAATTGCATTTAGACCTGGAGGAAGACAGCAAATCAGACATACAAACACCTATGACAACAGAGTTGCAGGCAGGAGGAACGGCAAATACGATGGCCCTGAGGCTAACCATTTCCTGTCAGTCTTTCTGTTCTTTTTTTTTTTTTTTTTTTTTTTTTGAGACAGAGTCTCGTTCCGTCGCCCAGGCTGGAGTGCAGTGGCACGATCTCGGCTCACTGCAACCTCCGCCTCCCAGGTTCACATGATTCTCCTGCCTTAGCCTCCTGAGTAGCTGGGATTACAGGCACACACCACCATGCCCGGCTAATTTTTTTGTGTATTTTTAGTAGAGACAGGGTTTCACTATGTTGGCCAGACTGGTCTCGAACTCTTGACCTCATGATCTGCCCGCCTCGGCCTCCCAAAGTGTTGGGATTAGAGGCGTGAGCCACCGCGCCCGGCCTCCTTCCAGTCTTTCTTCTATGCATACGAATGGGTGCTTTTCCTTCGTTCGATGGGGATCACCATTAGGAGAACATGTTCCAGTGTCCAGCTCGCAGAATTTAATCAATTCCCACTTGTTTATCCCATTACGTCCCTTATAAACAACACTGTGAGGGACATCCTTAGACACAGCTGTGTCCCTTCGTCTCCTAAAGTAACTTCCAAAGCAGGGGTGACTGCACTGGGATGTTCTCAAGCCTTTTAAACCTTCCCTGATGGGGGTCCCTCAGATAAAACCATACCCTTGACCGGGGCAGGACTCCCTCCCCCAGCCTGTCTGTCCCACCTCCTTCATATTTGGCACCAAAACCCCCGGACATTTCATTTAGGTACAAACTCTGTACTCTTGGCTGCGAGAGCCAGAGAGAAACTGGTTGGGCAGCTTCCTCTCAGTTTCCCTGCCCTGGTCTTGCCCATGCCCAAGGCTCCCGCCTCCTACCTAGCACAGCATTCGTGACCCGGGGCATGGGCGGGTACCAACGAGCCAGGAGCCCGCCTCACCCATGTTCACATCACAGCCCTGGTGCCGGGTCTACCCGCCAGCCGCACCGCAGCGGGCACAATGCCCACCACAGGCACGCCCCAGCTCCATGTCTGCCTTTTTCACCTGCCCACCCCCACAGGCCCGGCTACCTTCCCCTTCCTGGAAAATCTGAGACACCTTCAGGCGTGGCTGGATCCAGCAAAGCCATTCCTCCCACGTTCTCCTCAACTCTGCTGATGGCACCTCCGTCCTTCCAAGGGCTCAGGCTAGAACCTGGAAGCTGGCCCTCACTGCTTTTTCTCCCTCACCCCATATGCTCTTGGTCTGGAAATACTCTCAAGTTTCTCTCCTAAATTTCTACTCACTTTGTCCATCTTTCTCCATATTCCCTTCCCAACCCATCCAGCCCGATTATTGCCTGCTTGGACCAGCACAGTTACCTCTGCCCTGATCTCCAGCCTCCCAGCCTCCCCCTCCAGTCTGTCCTCCCCACAGCACCCACTACATGGTGCCGGTGAGCACCCGAGTCAGGTCCCGTCCCTCCTCTGCCCACAGCCCTCCATGGCTCCCACCTCCCTCAGGATCAAAGCCCAAGTCCTCCTGGTGGCCCACAAGGCCCTGCATGACCTGCCCCATCTCCTCCCTGCCCTCCATTCCTCCCTCTCTCCCCCTCACTCTGCTCCAGCTACATGGGCCTCCTCGCTGTTCCTCCAGCACCCCAAGTGTGGTCCTGCCTCAGGCTATGCCTCTGCCTGGAACACTGTTCCTCTACATTTTCTTCTCACTTTTCTTCTCACCCTTCCAATCTCCCTCAAGGATCACCTCCTGAGAAATGCCCTGGCTGACCATCTGGCTCAAGCAGCACCCATCACCCATTATGTTACTGTCACCTGAAATTCTCTGTCTTTACTTACTGTCTGGGTCTGAGTTATCAAATACAAGAATCACTAGCAGCTGGGTGTGGTGGCTCACGCCTGTAATCCTAGCACTTTGGGAGGCCAAGATGGGTGGATCATCTGAGGTCAGGAGTTTGAGACCAGCCTGGCCAACACGGTGAAACCCCATCTCGACCAAAAATACAAAAAATAGCCAGGCATGGTGGTGTGCACCTGTAATCCCAGCTACTCAGGAGGCTGAGGCAGGAGAATCGCTTGAACCTGGGAGGCGGAGGTTGCAGTGAGCTGAGATCACGCCATTGCACTCCAGCCTGGGCGACAAGAGCGAAACTCTGCCTTAAAATAAAATAAAATAAAATAAAATAAAATAAAATAAAATAAAGTAAAATAAAATAAAATAAAAAGAAAGAGAAAGGGCCATGAGCCACATGTGACTCATTAAACTTAAATGAAGAAAAATTAAATAGGCCGGGTGCCATGGCTCCCGCTTGTAATCCCAGCACTTTGGGAGGCCAAAGTGGGTGGATTGCTTGATGCCAGGAGTTTGAGACCAGCCTGGACAACATGACAAAACCCCATCTCTACTAAAAACACAAAAATTAGCTGGGTGTGGTGGTGCACACCAGTAGCCTTAGCTACGTGGGAGGCTGAGGCACGAGAATCGCTAGAACCCAGGAAGTGGACACTGCAGTGACCTGAGATCATGCCACAGCACTACAGCCTGGGCAACAGAGCAAGATTCCATCTCAAAAAAAAAAAAAAAAAATAGAAAGAAAGAAAAAGAAAAATTAAACAAAATTTAAAATTCTGCTCCTCAAGTCACAGCGGCCACATTTCCAGTGTGGCTCATGGTCGGAGTATTGAAACCCACATAGCACACTTCCATCACTGCAGAAAGTTCTGTGGCCAGCTCTGCCAGGGAGAATGGGGCCAGGTCAGTCTTGGTCACCGCCAGGGTCGAGTACACAGTATGTGCTCAATAAATGCTTTCTAAGTGAAGAAGTGGGGTGGGTGTGGTGGCTTACACCTGTAATCCCAACACTTTGGGAGGCCGAGGTGGACAGATGACTTGAGCCTGGGTTTTTGAGACCAGCCTGGGCAACACATTGAGACCCCATCTCAACAAAAAATACCAAAATTAGCCGGGCATGGTGGTGCATGCCTGTAATCCCAGCTACTTGGGAGGCTGAGGCAGGACTGCTTGAGCCCAAGAGGCAGAGGTTGCAGTGAGCTGAAATTGTGCCACTGCACTCCAGCCTGGGTGATAGAGCAAGACTCCATCTCAAAAAAAAAAAAGGAAAGAAAAGGTGGTAAAATATATATAACAAAAAAATTTCCATAAAAAATACAGATATGAAAGAGTGAAGACATCAATGGCTCAGAGGCCTTGCAGAGGCCGGAGGTACTAGCCAATAGCACAGAGGTCAGCAGGTGCCATCTGCAGCCACAGTCCCCCAGCCACTCTCACTCCCTGGGCAGCCACGTTAGGGTATCCAAACTCCACATTTCCAATATGGGGACATGGAAAGCCAGAAAGCAAAAGCCACACCGCTGGGCTTTGAACCTGGATCTCCCTGGCTGGCCAGCAAAGCATCCTCTGGGAGCTCTTGCTCCAGCCCCAAGGGCAGAAACTTGGAAAAGGCTTCCAGGCCACAGCCGGAGTCAGCTCTGCAGTGCCAACATGCTGACTCCGCCAAAAGTAGGCGACGGGGGAGGGACAGAATGGCTGGTCCCCCTGCCAGGCCCCATTGCCAGCCTGGGCCCCTGCCAGGCCCACCGTCTCACACCTTGAGCCAGCGTCGAGTGTATTAAAGTTGTTGCTGTTTTTTTTAATTTTTTTTTTTTTTTTTTTGAGACGGAGTCTCGCTCTGTCACCCAGGGTGGAGTACAGGGGTGTGATCTCGGCTCATTGCACCCTCCGCCTCCCAGGTTCAATCAATTCTCCTGCCTCAGCCTCCTGATTAGCTGGGATTACAGGTGCCCACCACCACGCTCGGCTATTTTTTGTATTTTTAGTAGAGACAGGGTTTCACCATATTGGTCAGGCTGGTCTTGAACTGCTGACCTCAGGTGATCCACCCGCCTCAGTCTCCCAAAGTGCCGGGACTACATGCATGAGCCTCCGCGCCTGGCCGCAAATGAATTTAATGGATCTGGCCACATTCTCTCTGCAAGATGCCTGCGGGTCTCTTGTTCAAGCACATCCTCCCGCTCTGCACCCACCAGTCCCCAGGGAGGGTAATCACGGCCTCCTCGCAATCCTCCCCTCCTTGCTCATGACTCTGCCATGTCCCAATACCCCCCATTGATTGATTGATGGATGGATGGATGGATGGATGGATGGATGGAGTCTCACTCTGTCGCTCAGGCTGGAGTGTAGTGGGGCAATCTCGGCTCACTGCAACCTCCGCTTCCTGGGTTCAAGCAATTCTCCCACTTCAGCCTCCTGAGTAGCTGGGGTTACAGGTACACGCCACCACACCTGGCTAATTTCTGTATTTTTAGTAGAGATGGGTTTCGCCATGTGGGCAAGGCTGGTCTTGAACTCCTGACCTCAAATGATCTGCCTTGCCTTGGCCCCCAAAGTGCTAGGATTACAGGTGTGAGCCACCACACTCGGCCCCCGATTTAATCACTCATGTAGGCTGGGCACGGCCAGCCTTGGGAGGCCAAGGCAGGAGGATCGCTTGAGCCAGAACTTAAGACCAACCTGGGCAACAAAGAGAGACCCCTGTCTCTAAAAAAAATAAAAAATTAGCCGGGCATGGCAGTACGTGTCTGTACTCCCAACTACTTGGGAGGCTGAGGCAGGAGGATTGCTTGTGACCAGGAGTTTGAGGTTGCAGGTGAGCTAAGATCCCGCCACTAAATACCAGCTTGGGTGACAGAGGGAGGCCCTCTCTAGAAACAACAACTTTCATGCGACTGTCTCTCGTCTTTTCCTTAAACCAATTTACTTGAGAAACTAATTTAATAGTATCGCCTATCTCTAAGGAAGACCCAGAAGATTCTGCCCTGCCTTCAAAGTCACCAGAAACATTGTTACAATGAAAATAGTACCCAGTTATCTCATGGCCACTGGATACTGTTGCGAACACCAGCAGCCGGATGGGATTTTGTTACAAAGAGATTGGCAGGTGTTAGTGTCTGAGATCACCCTGAATCTCCCTGAGCTTTCTTCTCTGACGTGTTAGGAACTGAAAGGGAGACATAGCTGGTGTATGCAGCTCTGGGCTGCGGGATGCCTCCTCCAGAGGCCACCCCCAAACAGCCCCATGCCAAGGGGTACGTTCCTGACTTCAAAAACCATGGCTCGGCCGGGCGTGGTGGCTCACGCCTGTAATCCCAGCACTTTGGGAGGCCGAGGCGGGCGGACCACGAGGTCAGGAGATCGAGACCATCCTGGCTAACATGGTGAAACCCTGTCTCTACTAAAAATAAAAAATAAATAAATAAATAAAAATAAAAAAAATTAGCTGGGCGTGATGGCGGGCGCCTATACTCCCAGCTACTTGGGAGGCTGAGGCAGGAGAATGGCGTGAACCCAGGAGGCGGAGCTTGCAGTGAGCCGAGACTGTGCCACCGCACTCCAGCCTGGGCAACAGAGCAAGACTTGGTCTCAAAAAAAAAAAAAAAAAAAAAAAAAAAAAAAAAACCATGGCTTGGCCGGGCGCAGTGGCTCACGCCTGTAATCCCAGCACTTTGGGAGGCTGAGGCAGGCGGATCACAAGGTCAGCAGATTGAGACCATCCTGGCTAACACGGTGAAACCCCGTCTCTACTAAAAAATACAAAAACATTAGCCGGTGTGGTGGCGGGCGCCTGTAGTCCCAGCTACTTGGGAGGCTGAGGCAGGAGAATGGCGTGAACCCGGGAAGTGGAGCTTGCAGTGAGCCGAGATTGCGCCACTGCACTCCAGCCTGGGCGACAGGGCAAGACTCCGTCCCAAAACAAAAACAAAAACAAAAACAAAACAAAACAAAAACACCATGGCTCACGGGAGGCAGGAAGCCCAGGTTCTCTTCCCGAGGGAGCTGTGTGACCTGAACCAGCCCTCACCACTCTCTGGGACTCAGTTTCCCCACCTAAGCACCAGGGAAAATGGGCTCTTGGGTGCCCAGGGCTGATTTTTGTGGGTTCGAAGTCTGTAAAGATCAAGGAAACCAGGGCACAAACCAGGCAGGTCCCCAAGGCAGGGCTTGGTGTAGCTCCTAATTCCTCCTGGCCCCCCTGCACAAGGGTGGAATCTGGTTTTGGTCACAGCTGAAACTCCAGCACCTACTGTGTGCTAGAGCTGTCTTGAGTGCTGGGGACACAGTACAGATCAAGGCAGATAATCTCTCAGGACTTCTGTTCTGGGGAGACAGCGACAGACGGGGACAGCCATGGAAAGACAGGGGCAGAGGGCACAGCATGTGCAAAGGCCCCGAGGCAGGAATGAACACACTGAGTTCTGGAAAAAGAGAGGGGGGCTGGTGCAGAGAGGGGGCAGAGTGAGTGAGCAGGGGCGGGATTTGTGGGGTAACAGGAGTGAGGACCGCAGTGGCTCACGCCTGTAATCCTAGCACTTTGGGAGACCAAGGCAGGTGGATCACCTGAGGTCAGTAGTTCAAGACTAACCTGGCCAACATGGTGAAACTCTATCTCTATTAAAAATACAAAAAATTAGCCAGGTGTGGTGGCACGCACCTGTAATCCCAGCTACTCGGGAGGCTGAGACAGGAGAATCGCTTGAACCTGGGAGACGGAGGTTGCTGTGAGCCAAGATCATACCACTGCACTCCAGCCTGGGTGACAGAGCGAGACTCAAAAATATTAATAACAATAAAATAAACAGAAGCGCGGAGGGCCACGGCCCTCCATGCCATGTCAGCATTTGAAGAATGAAAAACTGTCACACCCCGGTAACGATTCATCTCTCAGCACCCCTCCAGCATTTATAAGACACCTACTGTATACCAGGCCCTGGGCTGAGCACTAAGGACACAACATGACTGTGGGAGGCAGACGGGGGCCCTGAAAGTTAAAGGCCAGGTCTTGGCCAGGCGTGGTGGCTCACGCCTGTAATCCCAACACATTGGGAGGCCGAGGCAGGCAGGTCACAAGGTCAGGAGTTTGAGACCAGCCTGGCCAACATGGTGAAACCCCCATCTCTACTAAAAAAATAAAAAATAAAAAAATGAAAATAGCCAGGCGTGGTGGCATGTGCCTGTAATCCCAGCTACTTGGGAAGCTGAGGCAGGAAGATCACTTGAACCCGGGAGGTGGAGGTTGCAGTGAGCTGCGATCATGCCACTGCTCTCCAGTCTGGGTGATAGGGGGAGACTCCGTCTCTAAAAACAAAAAACAAAAAGAGATCAGGGCTGTAACGGGGGATGCCGCAAGGCTTCCAGGAAGAGGTGATATCTAAGATAAGAAGGATGGGAGAAATCGCACTGGGCTGGGGCAGGGAGGTTGGGGAGCGGGAAGGGTGTCCCAGGTAGAAGGAACAGCATATGCCAAGGTCTGGAGGCAAGAGAGGCGTGGAAGAGGAAACCTAGGTAGCCCTGAACAAAACAGAAAAGGAGAGGGTGGGGACCCTGGGCCAGGTCCCATCCCAAAGGAGAGGCAACTGAGGGACAAGGGGGGCTGCTGGGGGGGGGTGGCAGAACTTCCCACTGCCCCCCAGAGCTCAGGTGGGGGCACGACCTCTCTAGGTGGCTCCCCAAGCTCTCAGGTCCTGGGTAGGAGAAGGTGGTCTCTCTGAACAGGTGTTAGGATCTACACCCAACCCCATCTCCCCAAGACATAAAAACCCCTATCAAGCACTTAGCAGGGGCAAAGCACTCAGAACTGAGCTGGGCATACAGCAGGGGCTCAGTGAGCACACGAGCTGTTATTCCAGGCTTTTCCCACCATCCAGGCACACTTACTAAATCTCCTCAAAACTGCTATTATTTGCCGAGCATGGTGGCTCATGCCTGTGATCCCTGCACTTTGGGAGGCTGAGGAAGGAGGACCACTTGAGGCCAGGAGTTGAAGACCAACTTGGGCAACACAGCGAGACCCTGTCTCTACAAAAAAATATAAAAATGAGCCAGGCGGGGTGAGGCATGCCTGTGGTTGTAGCTACTCAGGAGGCTGAAACAGGAGGAGGACTTGAGCCTTGGAGGTCGAGGCTGCAGTGAGCTATAATAGTGCCACTGCACTCCAGCCTGGGTGACAAAGAATGAGACCCTACCTCACACACACACAAAAAAATCCTTGTGCCTAGAAGCTGGACACGGTGGCTCATGCCTCTAATCCCGGCACTTTGGAAGGCTGAAGTGGTAGGACAGCTTGAGCCCAGGAGTTGGAGGCTGCAGTGAGTGATGATCCTGCCACTGCACTCCAGCCTGGGTAACAGAGTGAGACCCCGTCTCTAAGAAATATATATCTATTTTTTTAAAGGCAAATTCCAATTAGCCGGGCGTGGTGGCGGGCACCTGTGGTCCCAGCTGCTCAGGAGGCTGAGGCAAGAGAATGGCATGAACCCGGGAGGTGGAGGTTGCAGTGAGCCGAGATTGCGCCACTGCACTCCAGCCTGGGTGACAGAGCAAGACTCCGTTTCAAAAAAAAAAAAAAAAAAAAAAAGGGCAAATTTCTCATGCCTGGAACAGAGAGAACCAGCAACACAGTAGGTACAAATACTTGAGGAAGGGAGGAAGTCCCTCTGATGCTCCCCTAGAAGCAACCTCTGCCATTAGTATCTATCTTTGTGTCTTTTTCTCATGTAGTTATCGATCAAAGGCAACTCTAGAATACAGGGTGATTTTTTTTTTTTTTTTTTTGAGACAGAGTCTCACTCTGTCACCTAGGCTGGAGTACAGTGGCACAATCTCAGCTCACTGTAACCTCCGCCTCCCGGGTTCCAGTGGTTCTCCTGCCTCAGCCTCCCGAGTAGCTGGGATTACAGGCATGCACCACCACGCCGAGCTAATTTTTGTATTTTTAGTAGAGATGGGGTTTCACCATGTTGGCCAGGCTGGTCTCGAACTCCTGACCTCAAGTGATATGCTGGCCTTGGCCTCCAAAAGCGCCGGGATTACACACGAGCTACCACGCCTGGCCCAGGGTGATTTTTTTTTGTATGTGAAAATGATATTCTGTTTGAATCATGGCTGTTCCTCACATGACTTGTAACTACTGAGCACATGCAGCCCAGGTCTCTTCTTGCCTGTGGTATGATCTTCCATGACAAGGCTGTGCCTTGGGTGTGTATCACCTAATTCCCTGTGGACACTTCGGTTGCCTCCATTTTTTCCCAACCTCACCCAATGCCATGGTGAATCTCCATGCTGACATCTCCCAGGTCCCCCTGGGGAAGCATTTTTGTCTCTCACTGGTGTCCAGAGAAGGGCAGCTGGGGTGGAAGGTCGGGTTACAGCTTGTTCTAAACAAGCAGGTTCCCCTCCTACACAGTCGGAAATGAGTAGGTCCTGACAGTCCCCAAGGAGACAATTGGCTATTATCTTCCGAAGTTAAGTTTATACATTCCCTTTAGGCCTGATAACACCACCTCTAGAAATCTACCCGTAGACACTTTCCCATGAAATGACACGTGGAGAAAGTCCTCATGGCAAAAGATTTGAAGCAACCTAAATGTCTATCGATAGGAGATTGGTTAAATAAAGAACAGTACAAGGGGGGCCAGGCACAGTGGCTCACCCCTGCAATCCCAGCACTTTGGGAGGCTGAGGCAGGAAGATCACCTGAGGTCAAGAGTTCAAGACCAGCCTGGCCAACATGGCGAAACTCTGTCGCTACTAAAAATACAAAAAAATTAGCCAGGTGTGGTGGCCGGCACCTATAATCCCAGCAACTCGGGATGCTGGGGCAGAATTGCTTGAACTCAGGAGGCGGAGGCTATAGTGAGCTGAGATCATGCCACTGCACTCTAGCCTGGGCAACAAAAGCGAAACTCCATCTCAAAAATATAAATGAATGAATGAATGAATAAATAAATAAATAAATAAAAATAACAGTACAAGGGGTCAAATAATGATCGAAGAGATTAGTATCTCTTAGTGTTATGAGATCAGTATCACAGCTGTGAAAAGGAATGAGAATACCAGATATACAATTATAAAATTACTTTTAAGATACTATATTTTTAAGTGGGGAAAAAAAAACAAGGTACAGAACAGCATGTAAAAGATGCTGCCATTTGGTTAAACAAAGGAATATAAATCCAGCCGCCTACTAAATGTTCACAGATTTCTAGATAAACTGCGCTCTTCAAAACGGTAGCCACGAGCCGTATGTGGCTGTTTAAATTTAAATGGAATAAAATGGAATAAAATTTAAAATTCAGTTCCTCGGTTGCACTGGACACATTTCAAACGCCCAATAGCCACATTCGGCTCAGGGCGACTGTACCATGGTGCGTAGACGGAGACCATTTTTATCATCGCCACACTGGGGGCCAAATCCGGCCCACCGTTTGTTTTTATAAATAAAGCTTTATTGGCACATAGCCACGCCCACCAGTTTATGTATTTGTCTATGGCTGTTTTCATGCTCCAATGGCGAGGCTGAGTAGTAGACAGAGATCGTCCGGCCGGCAAAGCTGTAAAGATTTACAAGGTGGCCCTTTATGGAAAAACTCTACTGATCCTGTTCTGGGAAGAGACTGCTACTGGGGAAGGAGAGAGGGGAGGGGATCCGGAGATTCTCCACCATGCATTTTTCTCTGCATCCTCAATTGTATCCCAGGTGTATGCATTATCTGGCCAGAACAACATATTAAAAATAAAAGACACAGTGTCACAGAGATACCGATTTCATCTCCTGCCAGCCACGCCCGGAGGGCCTGGTTCCCCTCGACGCTGCCACCCTGGATAATACCACACTTGAAACAGTTTTGCTAAATGGATGGGCGAGAAATGATATCTTGTTTTAATTTGCATCTCCTAGGCAGGAGATGGGAACTCTTTAACTATGGATAAATGCCCGTCTAATCATCCATCGTTCCCCCAGACTCCTTAAGGGCAAGGATTCTATCTGCATCAGTCACTATAGTGTCCCCAGTCCCAGCATGGGGCCAAGCAAACAGCTGAAGCCCAGTACATCCACACGGAAGAGAGGGAATCAGGCCCAGGGCAGCAGCCACAGTGCAAGGCCTGGGCTAGTTGTGGCTGGTGGTAAGCATCGAGTGCCAAGCCAAGCTTCACCGACACAGTCACAGGGGCAGACTCCATGGGGCAGAGGTGGCCGCCAGCACCTCGGGGAACCTGCAGACTCACGTTCAGCAGTGGGGGAAGAGAGCAGGGTGGGCAAGGACCTGGCAGCCTTGGGGGTAGGGGAACTGTGGGCTCCAGGAGGGGAGAGAGATTATATATTCATCAGAATCTTAAACAAAAGCCCCAAAGCCGCCTGTCAGCCGGGCTATGGCTTTTATGGTAATCAGCAATGAATTACCCACAATGCCTGGCCAAGCGCAAGTGGTTCTTGGCCCGGATCCTAAACTAATTTTTGTATGTTCATGTGTATATAATTTTGCTCGCTCCCTCCCGTTCCTCTCCCTTCATTAGCAGGAGCACGGGTGGGGTACGGGGCAGGGAGGCAAAAGGAACCCTGGGTGTAGAAGTGGAGGATGCTCACCAAGACCCCCTGGCCCTGCAACCTGCCTGGCACCGGGCTCAGAGCGTGTGGAGGTGGGAGGTGAGTGCCAAGTGGGAACTAAGGGGAGCCTGGAAACCATTTAAACTGGAGCTGGCAGCTCTGGGGGTGGAGAGAGAAGAAAGGAGGGGGGTTTGGCTGGCTCTGGTGGTGAGCAGAGTGTGCAGGCCCCTTAGTGGGGTTGAGCCTGTGCCACATGCTGTATGGCCTTGGGCAAGTGCCTTAACCTCTCTGGGCTTCAGCCCCCTGGTCTGCAAATTAGACCTCCCCTCCTGTCCTAACCTCTAGCCCCATCCAGCCCCAAGTGTGTAGCCCACAGCCCCTCCCAGGGCCCTGTCTATGCAGGCCACTCTCTAAGTGCTTGATGCATATTAACTCGTTTTGTTGTGCCAGTTACTTATCTCAGATGGGGAAACTGAGGCTGAGGAAAGGATGTGCCTTGCCCAGGGCCACTGGCTTGCTTGTAGCACCTGAAAACCCCCCGTGGGCTAAGTCAGGAGCTGCCAACTCCATGTCTCCAGGGAGAACCAGCCCACCACTTCCTGGGAACCTCCGCAGGTGTCCTGCTAATGGGGGCGTTTCCATGCCTGCCTCTCTCACCATCTTCGCCACCTCAGCTCATCTCCGTCTTTACCGATGTTCAGGACAGAGGCCTGAGAGTCGTTCTGGACTCATCTCAACCCTGCCCTGCAGCCAACCACTTGGAGAAGCCAGCCAACCCTTCTGCAAAATCCTAATCCCTCCTCCGCCCCTGCCTGGTCCACCCCCAGCATCCCTGGCCTGGATCTGTGCCGTCTCCTCTGCCCTGGTCCCCTAGTGTCTGCACTCATCCCCCACAGTCTGTCCTTTCTGCAACAGCCAGGGGTTGCCTGTGAGCACGTCGGTCAGGGCTGGTTCCTCCTTTGCCCATAGCCCTCCATGGCTCCCACCTCCCTCAGAGGAAACGCCCAAGTCCTCCTGGTGCCCCACAAGGGCCTGCACAACCTGCCCTGTCCTCTCCCTGCCCTCCCCTCCCCTCCTCCCCCTCCTCACTCTGCTCCAGCCACATGGGCCTCCTCGCAGTTCCTCCAACATGCCAGGTGCGGTCCTGCCTCAGGGCCTTTGCACGGACTGTGCCCTCTGCCTGGAACACCCTCCCCTCAGATGTCAGCAAACATCATTCTCTTATTCCTGCTGGTCTTACTGAAATGTCACCTCTTCTGTGAGGCCTGTCTTGATTCTGTAGCTAAAACAGTCCCTCCCTGCCACCAACCAATTCCTCTGGCTTTCTTCTTTTCTTTTTTTTTCTTTGAGATGGAGTCTTACTCTATCGCCCAGGCTGGACTGCAGTGGCGCAATCTCGGCTCACTACAACCTCCGCTTCCCCTGTTCAAGCAATTCTCCTGCCTCAGCCTACCGAGTAGCTGGGATTATAGGCGCCCACCACCATACCCAGCTAATTTTTGTATTTTTAGTAGAGACAGCGTTTCACCATGTTGGCCAGGCTGGTTTCGAACTCCTGACCTCAAGTGATCTGCCTGCCTCAGCCTCCCAAAGTGCTAGGATTACAGGCATGAGCCACTGCGCCTGGCCAACTTTATTTTTCTTAAAGGCATGGCATACAGTCAATCCTTAACACATATTTAATCTATTGGCTTTATGCTTTTTGTTTTTTGGGTGTTTCTTGTTTTTGTTTTTTGAGGCAGGGTCTCACTCTGTCACCCAGGCTGGAGTGCAGTGATGCAATCTCAGCTCACTGCAACCTTGAACTCCTCGGCTCAAGTGATCCTCCCACCTCAGCCTCCTGAGTAGCTGTGACTATAGGCTTGTACCACCACACCCGGCTAATTTTTGTATTTTTATTTATTATTATTATGAGACCAAGTCTCGCTCTGTCAACAGGCTGGAGTGCAGTGGCATGATCTCACTGCAATGTCTGCCTCTCCGGTTCAAGCAATTCCCCTGCCTCAGCCTCCCGAGTAGCTGGGACTACAGGTGCACGCCACCACACCCGGCTAATTTTTTTTAAGTAGAGACGGGGTTTTACCACGTTGGCCAGGATGGTCTCGATCTCCTGACCTCGTGATCCGCCCGACTCGGCCTCCCAAAGTGCTGGGATTACAGGCATGAGCCACTGTGCCCAGCCTTTTGTATTTTTAGTAAAGATGAGATTTCTTTTTTTTTTTTTTTTTTTTGAGACGGAGTCTTGCTCTTTCACCCAGGCTGGAGTGCAGTGGCGCGATCTCGGCTCACTGCAAGCTCCGCCTCCCGGGTTCACGCCATTCTCCTGCCTCAGCCTCTCCGAGTAGCTGGGACTACAGGCGCCCGCCACCACGCCCGGCTAATTTTTTTGTATTTTTAGTAGAGACGGGGTTTCACCGTGGTCTCGATCTCCTGACCTCGTGATCCACCCGCCTCGGCCTCCCAAAGTGCTGGGATTACAAGCGTGAGCCACCGCGCCCGGCCGTAAAGATGAGATTTCACCATGTTGGCCAGGCTGGTCTCGAACTCCTGACCTCAGGTGATCTGCCCGTCTTGGCCTCCTAAAGTGCTAGGATTACAGGCTGAGCCACCGCGCCCGGGCCCTATTTGTTTATTATCCTTCTGATGCATTCCACGAGGGAAGGGTTTTTCCCTCTATCTTCTCCGTCACTCTGTTCCCAACACCTGAGCCTGCGAGGATCAGGGCCTGGTATACAGGAGGTGCTCAATAAGTATCCAGTGATGGTGCTCTAGGCCCCCAGCAGGGTCCTGGGCCCAGAAAGGACACGACGGTTGTTTTCTGAACACACAGAAGCTTTCCTTGGGGTCTGAAGGAAAATTTTAGACCTGAAACCACCCCCTGGGTGGAGGCTGGAGGTGGGGATATAAGTATCTTGGGAGCAGCCAAGGAAAGAAAAAGAACATTCCTGTCTCATCAAAGCTGTTCAGGGAAGACCTGAGCTCCCTGGCTGGTGGCTGGGGTGGAGATGGCAGATGCTCTCTGCAGGGTAACTGGGCGAGAGGGAGTGAATATTGAAATGCGCATCCCTTGGCTGGACACAGTGGCTCACGCCTGTAATCTCAGCACTTTGGGAGGCTGAGGCGGGCGGATCACGAGGTCAGGAGATCGAGACTATCCTGGCTAACATGGTGAAACCCCGTCTCTACTAAAAATACAAAAAATTAGCTGGGCGTGGTGGCGGGCGCCTGTAGTCCCAGCTACTGGGGAGGCTGAGGCAGGAGAATGGCGTGAACCCGGGAGGCGGAGCTTGCAGTGAGCCGAGATCGCGCCACTGCATTCCAGCCTGGGCAACAGAGAGAGATTCCGTCTCCAAAAAAAAAAAAAAGAAAAGAAATACGCATCCCACGTGACATCTCCTGGTTGTGCGTGAGGCCTGTGTGTGAACGAGCCCTGCAAGGAATCTCATAGGAAAGCAAAAGAGAGAGACAAATGGGCACGTCCATCAGGAGGGGCTGGGCACGTAGATGGCATACTACGCAGCCCTGAAAAAGAATGCATAGCACGCAGCCCTGAAAAAGACGTCCCTGGCTGTGTGCATCCTGGTACTGTCAGTGAAAGAGCACAGCAGGGGCAGCGGGCATAGGATGTGTGGGATGAGAAGACGAGCACAACATGCCAATATTTGCAAATGCTAAAATAATCACGGCAGGGCCAGGCATGGTGGCTCACACCTGTATCCCAGTGCTTTGGGAGGCTGAAGCAGGAGGATGACTTGAGCCCAGGAGTTCGAGACCAGCCTGGCCAACATAATGAGACCTTATCTCTACAAAAAAATACAAAGATTAGCCAGGCGTGGTGGCGCATGCCTGTAGTCCCAGCCACTTGAGAGGCCAAGGCAGGAGGACTGCTTGAGCCTAGGAGATGGAGGCGGCAGTGAGCTATGATCACACCATTGCACTTCAGTCTGGGCGAGAGAGCAAGACCCTGTCTCTAAAAAAATTAAAAACAAAAATAAATAGCAATAGTAACGATAACTGCTAATATTTACAGGTCACATACTGCATGCCAGGCATTGTTCAAAGTCTTTTATACATAATATCTCATTGAATTTGAATTGTCTCCATTTTACAGATGAGGCAACTGAGCATCAGAGAGGTCAAGACACTTGTCCAAGGTCACACAGCATGGTGGCAGCAGAGGGGGGGACATGAGTCCAGGCTACTGAGCCCCAAAACCTGGCCTAGGATTTATTTATTTATTTAGACAGAGTCTCACTCTGTCATCCAGGCTGGAGTGCAGAGGCACGATCTCGGCTTACTGCAACCTCCACCTCCTGGGTCCAAGCGATTCTCCTGCCTCAGCCTCCCAAGTAGCTGGGATTACAGGCGCACGCCACCACCTCCAGCTAGTTTTTTGTATTTTTAGCAGAGACAGGGTTTCACCATGTTGGCCAGGCTGGTCTCAAACTCCTGACCTCAGGTGATCCGCCCGACTCAGCCTCCCAACGTGCTGGGATGACAGGCATGAGCCACCGTGCCCGGTCCTGGCCTGGGATTTAATGACAAAGCTCGCTGATAGTCTACGCCTGATCCCTGGTAAAAACAGTGGACGCCTAATAAATGCCCCACAGATGCTCAAGGGCAAAGTGAGCAGAGACAGGGGTGTGCCCAGAAGGAGATGGTGAGACTTAGAGAGTGGTCTATTGCACAGGGATGGGTTGGACAACGCTCACTGGGGAATCCATGCAGTCAGCACACACGTGTAGGAAACCGGGTGTTGGGGAGTGAGGCGGCTGGCTCGTCGGAGAACAAATCGCTGCCAGTCTCATTTCCTCCTGTGACAGAGATGGGCAGGCCTGGCCGGGGCCCACGGCTGGCACTGGGCCAGAGTCAGCGGGGACCTCCCTACCTGTCTCCGTGTGATGTGTTTATCAAGAGGACGGGAAATGTCATGACCATTGGGGGCAGGCGGCAGGGGCAGGCTGGGGCGGGCACTTCTTAGATGGAGTGGGGAGGGCCTGGCCCAAGGTCACGGCACCCCTGGAGAGCCTTTTCTCCTTCCTGCCTCAGTGGAACCAACCCACCGTTCAATCCATGCTTAAGGAGAAACCCTATGACGTGGTTCTAAGACCACAGGTTTGTTGGGCACGCAGTGGCTCACACCTGTAATCCCAGCATTTTGGGAGCCTAAGGCAGGTGGACTGCTTGAGCCCAGCAGTTCAAGACCACCCTGGGCAACATGGCAAGACTCTCTCTCTCCACACACAAAAAAAATAATAATAAAAATAAAAAATAAAAATAAAACAATTAGCCAGGCATGGTGGCGTGTGTCTGTAGTCCCAGCTACTCAGTGGGCTAAGGTAGAAGAATCGCTTGAGCCCAGGAGGTCGAGGCTGCAGTGAGCTACGATCACAGCCACTGCATTCCAGCCTGGGCAACAGAGCAAGATCCTGTCTCTATCAATCAGTCAAGACCACAGGTTCGGCGTGAGTTCAGTGCCAGTCTCTGCTCCTTGAACACTGTGTGACCTTAAGCATGTCATTTCCCTTCCATGAACCTCAGTAAGATAGGGTCGTGACCTCCCTGACCTGGATCAACCTTCTGAGTCATACTGAGCACCATGCACTTTGGATTCAAAGCAACCCAGAGTCTGCACCGTGATTTGGCCTCCTCTTAGCTGTGCAGCCTCAGGTATAAATGGTTCAATCTCTCTGGATCTGCTTATCTTGTTTGAGCCCCTGGATCCAACTATGCCTGAAGGTGGTCCATTCTAACATCAGCCTTTTTGGTTCAAGAACCAATCAACTCCCTGGCTTTTCGCTAATGTCAGTTTGATGTGGGTTTCTCCAACTTTCTTATTTATTTATTTATTTTAAAAAAAACAATTTTTTTTTTTTTGAAACAGCATTTCACTACGTTGCCCAGGCTGGTCTTGAACTCCTGGGCTCATGCGATACTCCTGCCTTGGCCTCCCAAAGTACCTGTGATTACAGGCATGAATCACCACACCCAGCTGTTTCTCCACCTTTCAAGGTGTTTCTCCACCTTTGAAGCCCACTGTGTGCCTGAGGACAGAGCCTTGTTAACAAGCTGGGGAAGCTGAAGATTCCAGACATCACA
The DNA here is from genome assembly GCF_006542625.1 of Nomascus leucogenys. Classification (NCBI taxonomy): domain Eukaryota; kingdom Metazoa; phylum Chordata; class Mammalia; order Primates; family Hylobatidae; genus Nomascus; species Nomascus leucogenys. The sequence continues at coordinate 90,070,551 of NC_044397.1, read as the reverse complement.
GGTTATCCCTGCTCAACAGGCAATTAGTTCAGGGACTTCAGATAAACCTCAAACCTCTGAGCCTTGGGTCATTCAGAATGCGGTTGCTGGAAAGTAACACCCACATGACGTCATTCAGATTTGGGACTGAGGACTGTGCCCACCAATTGAATATCTACCATGAAGCATTTAGTGAGCACCTACTATGCACGAGGCCCACTGCAGGCCACAAAGTGAAACAACTGATGCTTCACAAAGACCTTGTGTGGGAAGCTTTTGCCCATGCTGTTCCATCTGCCTAGAACACTCTTCCCTGCCCTCACTGCCCAGTTAACTCCTACTCTACCTTCACTTCTTAGATCAGCCGCCGCCACCTCCTCCAGGAAGCCTTCCCTGACTTCCCCTCCCATCATTCATGCCCAGAGCCTCCCATTCTCTATTCCCCTCCCTTATCAATCTCCAGCAATTTCCATATTTTATTGCAAAAGAAGAAATAAAAAACACTGCCACTTAAACTGGTCTGAATTTTCTTGTCATGGAGAATTCTTATTTGAAAGGGCTTTTTTTTTTTTTTTTTTTTTTTGAGACAGAGTCTCACTCTGTCACTGAGGCTGCAATGCAGTAGCACAATCACGGCTCACCACAGCCTTGACCTCCTGGCCTCAAGCAATTCTCTTGCCTCAGCCTCCTGAGTAGCTGAGACCACAGGTGTACACCATCATATTTAGCTAACTTTTAAAATTTTTTTGCAGAGATGGGGTCTTGCTATGCTGCCCCGCCTGATCTGGAACTCCAGGCCCCAAGTGATCCTCCCATCTCAGCCTCCTAAGTAGCTGGGACAATAGGCATATGCCATCACACCTGGCTAATTTTTTGCAGAGATGGGGTCTTGCTATGTTGCCCCACCTGATCTGGAACTCCTGGTCCCAAGCAATCCTCCCATCTCAGTCTTCTGAGGAGGTTGGAACACAGGCATACGCCATCACACCTGGCTAATATTTTTTAACTTTTTGCAGAGATGGGGTCTTGCTATGTTGCCCTGCCTGATCTGGAACTCCTGGCCCCGAGTGATCCTCCCACCTCAGCCTCCTGAGTAGCTGGGACCACAGGCACATGCCATCACACCTGGCTAATTTTTTAAATTTTTTGTACAGACAGGGTCTTGCTATACTACCCCACCTGATTTGGAACTCCTGGCCCCAAGCAATCCTCCAGCCTCGGCCTCCCGAAGTGCTGGGATTACAGATTAGCCACTGTGAGAAAGGGCTTTTTAATACTCTTTTGGACACAGGTTTTGAACACTTTTCTTTCCTGAACTACATACATAAATAGAAAATGTTTAAGTCAAATAAATGGTTCATGTTTCCTGAAAAGTCCTGTGTCCCGAGTCCAGCTCTTATGAATGCTTCTTGCCCCAGATTTGCTGATTGGGTTTTTTTCTTTCTTTTTTCTTTTGAGATGGAGTCTCGCTCTGTCACCAAGGCTGCAGTGCAGTGCTGTGATCTAGGCTCACTGCAACCTCGGCCTCTGGGTTCAAGCAATTCTCCCGCCTGAGCCTTCCAAGTAGCTGGGACCACAGACTCACGCCACCACGCCCGGCTAATTTTTGTATTTTTAGTAGAGAAGAGGTTTCACCGTGTTGGCCAGGCAGGTCTCGAACTCCTGACCTCAAGTCTCGGCCTCCCAAAGTGCTGGGATTACAGCCATAAGCCACCGTGCCTGGCCTAATTTTCGTATTTTTAATGGAAATTAGGGTGGGGTTTCACCATGTTGGCCAGGCTGGTCTCAAACTCCTGAGCTCAGGTGATCCACCTGCCTCAGTCTCCCAAAGTGCTGGGATTACAGGCATGAGCCACCGCACCCGGCTGTGATTTGGGGTTCTGATACCTGGCTGTGATTTGGGGTTCTGCACACATAGCACTATTGCTTGCACTCCCAGGCACCGGGGACCTGGCGTCTCCCACGGGCGGCTGCCCCACTGCCCCGGGGTTTTCCTCCCAGCCACACTGAGACATCTGTTCTGAGGGATCCACGAAGGATCTTGACTATGGCTGGGGCTCCTGCTCACCCTCCCACGGCCCAAACACCGGGGTTTGTCAACTCACACTTTGAGGGCTGGAGTGGCCATGGCGGGACATTAGGAAGAACCACTCTACCCAAAACAACGCCTCATGCAGAGCAGGCACTGAGAAAATATTACTTCGGTAAACAAATAAATAGCTGAGCCTGGCCGGGCACAGTGGCTCACTCCTATAATCCCAGCACTTTGGGAGGCAGAGGCGGGTGGATCACTTGAGGTCAAGAGTTCGAGACCAGCCTGGCCAACATGGGGAAACCCCATATCTAGTAAAAATACAAAAATTAGCCAGGAGTGGTGGTACGCCTGTAATCCCAGCTACTTGGGAGGCTGAGGCAGGAGAATCACTTGAACCCGGGAGGTGGAGGTTGCAGTGAGTCGAGATTGTGCCACTGTACTCCAGCCTGGGAGACAGAGCAAGACTCCATCTCAAAAACAAAAAACACAAAACATTACACAGGGAATGAGTAATCAGAGAGGTTGGGCAATGGCCACAAAATCACACAGCTAGGGAAAAGGTGAGGGCAGGATTTGAATCCAGGACTAACAGAATCCTAGATTTTCCACCAGTCCAGGTGGTTCCCGACAGCACAAATTTTCCTAAAATAGGATAGGGCAGGGCAGGGCCAAAGCAAACATCTCAAATAAGAGAACCCAAACTCACACAGATCTTTAAATTAAGAGGGTGGGGTGCGTGGTCCACCTAGAAATTAGTAAGGGGCCAGGAGCAGTGGTTCATGCCTGTAATCCCAGCACTTTGGGAGGCTGAGGAAGGTGGATCACCTGAGCTCAGGAGTTCGAGACCAGCCTGGCCAACATACTGAAACCCCGCCTCCATTAAAAATATGAAAATTAGGGCAGACGCGGTGGTTCACGCCTGTAATCCCAGCACTTTGGGAGGCCGAGGCGGGCAGATCACGAGTTCAGGAGATCGAGCCCATCCTGGTTAACACAGTGAAACCCCGTCTCTACTAAAAATACAAAAAATTAGCTGGGCGTGGTGGCAGGTGCCTGTAGTCCCAGCTACTCAGGAGGCTGAGGCAGGAGAATGGCGTGAACCCGGGAGGTGGAGGTTGCAGTGAGCCGAGATTGCGCCACTGCACTCCAGCCTGAGCAACACAGTGAACTCCGTCTCAAAAAAACAAAAACAAACAAACAAAAAAACAAAAACAAAACGAAAATTAGCCACGCATGGTGGCACATGCCTGTAGTCCCAGCTACTCAGGGGGCTGAGGCAGGAGAATTGCTTGAACCCAGGAGGCGGAGGCTGCAGTGAGCAAGATCATGCCACTGCACTCCAGCCTGGGCGAAAAGGTGAGAGTGTCTCAAAAAAAAAAAAAAAAAAAAAAAAGAAGGAATGATGGAATGATGACCGTAAAATGCTAGGAGACAGAATGAGGACAGAACAGTCTGCACCCCAGCAGGCCCAACAGCAAGGCAGTCTGGCCATGCTGTGTGACCCTGGGCAGGTGACTTGACCTCTCTAGGCCTCAGTTTCCTCATCTGTAAAATGGGTATAAAAGTCTCTTCCCTCCCTCACATGGCTGCTGTGAAGAGTGAATCGAAAAGCACACGGAGCTGTTCCCACCACCTGAGAAGCAGCTGATAGACTGCAGGTATTATTATTTTGGTGGTGATTGTTATTATTTGTTTTTATTTTTAAAGAGGGTCTCGCTGTGTCACCCAGACTGGAGTACAATGGTGAGATCATAGCCCACTTGCAGCCTCAAACTCCTGGGCTCAAGCGATCCTCCCGTCTCAACCTCCCAAAGTGCTGGGATTACAGGCGTGAGCCACTGGGCCCAGCTGATGTTATTTTTAAAAAAGTTTTTCTGGCCTAGCCTGTCAGGGTGTCCAGCACCCTATTTCCTTTGACATTGCTAAGTGAGAGGCTCACATGGCAATCTCTTGACCTGTTTGTATTCTCCATTTAACAGACGGTGAGTCCCTGGAGGGCAAGGGCCTGGCCTGCCCTCCCCTCCATATTTATCCCCGAGATACTGAGTTCTAGAAACTTCTAATGGAAGGATGGAAGAGAAAGCATCAGCTCAGCCTGGCCACTAACCCCAGACATGGAAGGAAAAAAAGGAGGCACATTCTACCTTCAAAAGCCATCCCAAGGCCAGGCGTAGTGGCTCACATCTGGGATCCCAGCACTTTGGGAAGCCGAGGCGGGCAGATCACCTGAGGTCAGGAGCTCGAGACCAGCCTGACCAACATGGCAAAACCCCATCACTACTAAAAATTGAAAAATTAGCCATGCGTGGTGGTGTGTGCCTGTAGTCCAAGCTACTTGGGAGGCTGAGGTAGAAGGATCACTTGAGTCCGGGAGGTGGAGGTTGCAGTGAGCTAAGATTGCACCACTGCAGTCCAGCCTGGACGACAGAGCCAGACCTTGCCTTGTTTCTTTAAAAAAAAAAAAAAAAAAAAGCTATCCCAAATCCACTTGCTTCTTCTCTGGGGAGAAGAGGCACCCACCTCTGCCTCCACCTGGTCCATCCCTGGCATCGACCATGAGTATCTGAGTCAGGTCCTGTCCCTCCTCTGCCCATAGCCCTCCATAGCTCCCACCTCTCTCGGGCTCAAAACCCAGGTTCTCCCTGCAGCCCACAAGGCCCTACATGACCTATCACCTCCTCTCCCCTCCCCATCACTCACTGGACTCCAACCACACAGGCTTCCTTGCTGTTCCTCCAACACGCCAGGCGTGGTCCTGCCCCAGGGCCTTTGCACACGCTGTGCCCTCTGCCTGGAATGCTCTTCCCCCACGTATCTACTTGGTTTCTCCTCACCTCCATCAGGGCTTTGCTCAAACATCACCTCCTCAATGAAGCCGTTCCTATAACCCCATTAAAAATTACAACCCTCATGCCTCCCTCCTGAGTCCCCTTTGCTCCTTTACTGCTTTCTCTGATCACCCCTGATGTGCTATATATCGTATTTTGCCTATCATCTCTGTGCCTGATCCACAAAGCCATCCCTTTTATTCCTGCAGGGTCCCGGCACAGAGCCTGGTGGACAGAAGGCATCCGAGAAATCCCCCCAGATGATGGCAAGCGCAAAATCAGACGCCGTGGCTGCAGCCAAAGCAGCCGCTGAGACCCCGGAGGCTGATGGCGGAAGCTTCCACGCCTACTCCAGCTGGGGCCTTCCTGTCCCTGTTGGTGAGCCAGGCCCCTGCCCTCTGCCATCCGGCGGCTCAACACCTGCTGTGACACAGCAGGAAGCAGGGGCAGCAGCCAGTGCCTGTGGCCTTGGCCGGACAGGTCCCTCCAGCAGGTTTAATCCCTGCCCCAGTGGGAGAGGGGGATACACAGACCTTGAAGTCAAACACACAGGCTGACACAAGCACCGTCCACTTGGCTTATCCGGCTCCCGGGAAGGGGCTGGTGTAGGGACAGCCTGATAAATGTCTGGCAAATAAATGGATTTCTTTTTTTAATTGAGATGGAGTCCGCTCTGTCACCCAGGCTGGAGTGCAGTGGTGTGATCTCGGCTCACCGCAAACTCTGCCTCCCAGGTTCAAACGATTCTCCTGCCTCAGCCTCCCAAGTAGCTGGGATTACAGGTGCATGTCACCAAGCTCGGCTCATTTTTGTATTTTTTTAGTAAAGACGGAGTTTCGCCATGTTGATCAGGCTGGTCTTGAACTCCTGACCTCAGGCGATCTGCCCACCTCAGCCTCCCAAAGTGCTGGGATTACAGGCACGAGCCACCGCATCCGGCCTGGATTTCTTTACAATCATCACACTGTCCTCAGGCTGAGCCCAGCCCTGATTTGAGGGCTTCACCCTATGAACTCACTAGATCCTCCCAAGGAGGCTGGGCGGTTGGGGTTATCATCATCCTCATTTCCCAGAGCAGGAAACTGAGGCCCAGAGAGGTGGAGTCATTGCTACTAAGGGACAGAGCCATCTGGCCCTAGAATCTGGTTTTGGCCACTAATCAACACAGTCTCAATGAATGAGAAGAATAAAAGAAGGGCCCGATGCTGGCTCATGCCTGTAATCCCAGCACCGTAGGAGGCCGAGGCAGGAGGACCACTTCAGCCCAGGAGTTCAAGATCAGCCTGGGCAACATAACATGACCTTGTCTCTACAAAAAATTAAACAACAAAAAAAAAATTAGCCAGGCATGGTGGTGTGCACCTATAGTCCCAGCTGCTCGGGGGGCTGAGGCAGGGGGGTCACCTGAGCCTGGGAGGTCGAGGCTGCAGTGAGCTATGATCATGCCACTGTACTCCGGCCTGGGCAACAGAGCAAGACCCTGTCTCAACAAAGAAAAATAAAAAGGATACATCAAGGTAACAGGGAAATGTGGGTCATGTCGACGGAGCATTCTGACCTCGGGAAAAAGGCAGCTATGCTTCATCTCCCTGACGTCTCCCAACCCAGTGACATGGGCCCATTTTAGGGATAAGGAAAACTGAGTCCCTCAAGGGGGAAGTGATTTCCTGAAGGATCTACCACCTAGAAGTGGCAGGCTCAGAGCTAATGCTAAATTCACTAAACCCTTACCCAGATCAATGACGGGGTCATTTCGCAGGGGCCTCAGTGCTGTAAGGAGTTTGGCTCGTGCCTCGTGAGTACCCACTGTGTGCCAGGCCCAGAGTGGAAAAGTCTCAGATGTCTCATTTCCAGACAGGTAAACTGAGACTGAGAAGTTCAGCTATTTGCCCAAGCCCTGAGATGTCCACATTTTACAAACAGGTGAACTGAGGCTCAGAGAAATAGAACCAACTATCCAAGCACCAAAATTATCTCCATTTCCAGATGGGTAAACTGAGGCTGGGAAGTTCCGCTATGTGCCCAAGCCCTGAGATGTCCTCATTTTACAAACAGGTAAACTGAGGCTCAGGGAAATGGAACCATTTATCCAAGCCCCAAAACTGTCTTCATTTCCACATGGGTAAATTGAGGCTGAGTTCAGCTATTTGCCCAAACCCTGAGATGTCCCCATTTCACAAGTAAACTGAGGCTCAGAGAAATTTAACCATTTATCCAAACCGTGAAATTGTCCCCATTTCCATTTGGGTAAACTGAGGCTCAGAGAGGTTTCAACAGTTGCCAGAGGTCACACAGCCGGCAAGAGGCAGCACTGAGCCTCAAATCTGAGGCTTCCTGACCTGACAGGGAACTGCGGGCCCCACGGTCCCCGCCTGAGCTGGCGTGAGCCTTTAGCGGAAGCCCTCCCCAGCTCTGCACAGCAGACACCCTCGCGGCCGTGCCTTGCTGGAGTATCCACAGTGACACACAGCCCTGTTGGTGGCTGGGCTTTTTCAGGCTTAAAAGGGAGGTAAAATCACCTAACACCAGCTATATTTTTAAAAACCCCACAGCACTCAGGAGGCTGGCCCGTCAGCGCAGCACCACGTCCGTGGGCAGGCAGAGGCCCCGGAACTCGAGGACGTGGCTATTTTAAAGGGGCTATTTCTGGAGGCTGAGGTGAGAATGCGGGGGTGGGAGGAAGAAGCAGCCGCGGGGACCGACTCGGGCCCGCCCCGACTGGCCGACTCCCGGGTGGGGGGTGGTTAAGAGCCAGAACGTGGAAGCCACCTGCTCCCCGCAAGCACTGCCTCCAGCCCGCAGAAAGACCTCAGGCGGCCGGGCGCAGTGCTCGCGCCTGTCATCCTAGCACTTTAGGAGGCTGAGGCAGGCAGATCACCTGAGGCAGGGAGTTCGAGACCAGCGTGACCAACATGGTGAAACCCCCATCTACTAAAAATACAAAATTAGCCAGGCGTGGTGGCACGTGCCTATAAATCCCAGCTACTCGAGAGGCTGAGACAGGAGAATCGCTTGAACCCAGGAGGTGGAGGTTGCAGTGAGCCGAGATCGCACCATTGCACTCCAGCCTGGGCAACAAGAGCGAAATTCCGTCTCAAAAAAAAAAAAAAGAAAAAGAAAAAGAAAAAAAGACCTCACGCATTTCAGAGCCTCAGGAAGAGCTGTTTAGGCAAAATGTACACCTGGAGCCCTACTGTGTGCAGACGCTGCCATGGACATGGCGGAGGAGGAGAGAAGCAGATAATGAGTATGAAGCATTCAAGGCTGGGTGTGGTGGCTCACACCTCTAATCCTGGCACTTTGGGAGGCCGAGGAGGGCAGATCATTTGAGGTCAGGAGTTTGAGACCAGCCTGATCAACATGGCAAAACCCCATTTCTACTAAAAATACAAAAAATTAGCTGGGCATGGTGGCGCATGCCTGTAATCCCAGCTACTAAGGAGACTGAGGCAGGAGAACTGCTTCAATCCGGGAGGCGGAGGTTGCATAAACCAAGATCGCACCACTGCACTCCTGCCTGGGTGACAGAGTGAAACTCCGTCTCAAAAAACAAACAAAAAAGCATTCGACAGAGAGATGGTGGCAAGGGCTTTGAGTCAAAGAGAGCAGATGGGTGAAGACAGGAAACTAGGTGGCGAGGCAGGCTGCAAGTTTAAATAGGGTGATCGGGGAGGCCTCATTTAAAAGTGACCTGAGACGTGAAGGAAGTCAGGGAGGGAGCTACTTGGGGAAAAGCATTCCAGGCAGAGGGCACAGACCGTGCAAAGGCCCTGGGGCGGGACCATGCCTGGCGTATTGGAGGAACAGTGAGGAGGCCCGTGTGGCTGGAGCAGAGTGAGGACGGGGAGACAGGAAGGAGGGGACAGCAGGGAAGGGACGGAGCAGGTTGTGCAAGGCCTGGTGGGCTACAGGGAGGACTTGGGGTTTTCCCCCAAGAGGTGAGAGCCATAGAGGGCTACAGGCAGAGGGATGGGACCTGACTCAAGAACTGAAAGATGTCATTGTGGGAAGACAGACTGTGGGAATGAGGGCTGGGGTCAAACCAGATCAGAGGTGACTGTGCTGGTCCAGGTGATGATGGGAGCTGGACCAGGTGGAAGCAGAGGATAGAACAAAAATGGAAAAATGAAAGCTATGTGCAGTGGCTCATGCCTGTAATCCCAGCACTTTGGGAGGCCAAGGTGGGTGGATTGCTTAAGCTCAGAAGTTCAAGACCAGCCTTTCCAACGTGGTGAAACCCCATCTCTACAAAAAATACAAAAATTAGCCAGCATGGTGGCACGCGCCTGTCATTCCAGCTACTCGGGAGGCTGAGGCAGAAGAACCGCTTGAACCCGGGAGACAGAGGCTGTGGTGAGCCAAGACTATGCCACTGCACTCCAGCCTGGGCGACACAGAGAAACCCTGCCTCAAAAAAAAAAAAAAAAAAAAAAAAAAAGAAAGAAAGAAAAAAAAAGGGAAAGCAAGCTGGCCTGTGTACAGTACTCAGCACACGGTCCGGCACACAGTAAGTGCTCAGCATACATTGGCTTGTATTATTTTTAGGGTCTTAGGCTCTGTACTCTGAACCTGAAACCCGCTTCCCCTGGCAGGAACCTGGGGAGACCCAGGAGAAGACAGTGACCCCTGTGCCTGGGAGCGTTCTGCGTATGGAATGGGACACAGTTTTCACTCTCATGTCCCTATTGGCCTGTCCCAGGCTGGAGGCAGCTGATCAGACCAGGGCCAGATCTGATGGTTGCAACAGAGGAGGAGCGGAGAAGGAGGTAGTGACCCACGGGTTAAAGGGGGGAGGCCCCCAGGCGTGTCAGGATGCAGCCCTGCCACAAAGCGTGGGGTCAGCCCAATCCTAGCTCAACTCTACTTGCTGTGTGACCCTGCACAAGTCACATCCCCTCTCTGAGCTTCAGTTTCCTTATCTATGAAAGTGGGGCAGTGGCTGTAGGCTTCTCATAGTGCTGTGCAGATTCAACAGGACCACGAGGCACTCAGCTAGAGTTGGGAGCCGTGTCAGCACCCATCACACTTGGTCGTTTACCATCATCCTCATCCTTACACTGTTTGGAAAACTTCGAGTCTGGGGTTTCTGGAGCACAGGGGCAAGAAGAGCCACATCCCCAGGAGAGCCACATCCCCAGAAGGTGTCCCAAGGTTCATGTCCTGCCACCGTTTGGATCCAGTTGAATTGCAAATGCCAGAAAAACACGAGCAAGGAGTGATTTCTCTTTTCACCTAAGGGAAGCTGCCAGGTTGGCCATTCAGGGTTATTTTGCCCTCCCCGACAATCACTGGGGCCCAGGCCCCTTCCATCTCTTTGATCCCCCATTCTTATCTATGACACCTGCCTCATGGTCCAATATGGCTGCCTGAGCACCTGCCATCATCTCCATATTCCAGCTGACAGGTAGAGAGGAGCATGTGCCACTTCTCTTGAAAGACATTTCCAGAAAATCCTGCTTATTTACGCCACGGGTCAGCACTGAATCATATGGCACAGACAGCTGCAAGGTGCACCGAGAAATGTTTTCTTTCCCCCAGGTGGCCATGTGCCCAGATAAAAATTGTAAAGTTCAACTGCTATGGAGTGGGGGGATATGATGGGATATTGGGAGATCCCACCACAACATCCCATGTGGGCCATGGGGCCAGGTCTTGGGTCTCAAACCCAGTGCATCTGAGACATTTTAACCTGGAAAGAGAAGAGAGACGTCATCGGGGCCGGCCCCCTGCCTCCACACGACGACGGTTTCACTCATCCGAACATCCACCTCCCAAAAGACTCCAAGGTCAGAAGCAGTGGCCATGACCCAAGCACAGGCTCTGCCAAAGGCATCCCCAAGGACAGGCCCCCACCGGCAATCTGTGCTCCCCAAGCACTGGAGCTGAGCCACCAGGCACCCCCATTCAGCCTCCCTCCTGCCTACCGAGGACACCAGCCAATTCATCTCCTTCTCCTCAGTAAACAACTGTCAGGGAAAATAAATAGTTTTTAATAGGCTCATTAATCGAATTCAGGGAGAAATCACCTTCTCCCCAGGCCATGGGGAGGCAACGCTCAGTTCAAGAAATTCAGGCCCAAGGCAGAAGGGGCTCAGCCTCCCAGAAAGTCCAGGAGATGCCCCAAACAGTTCTAGCCACATTCAGTAACACTGGGACAGGCATGGTGGCTCATACCTGTAATCCCAGCACCTGGGGAGGCTGGGGCAGGCAGATCACTTGAGGTCAGGAGTTCGAAACCAGCCTGGCCAACATGGTGAAACTCTGTCACTACCAAAAATACAAAAATTCGCCATACGTGGTGACGCATGCCTGTAATCCCAGCATCTCAGGAGGCTGAGGCAGAAGAATCGCTTGAATCTGGGAGGTGGTGGTTGCAGTGAGCCGAGATCGGGCCACTGCACTCCAGCCTGGGCGACACAGCGAGACTCCATCTCAAGAAAACAAAACAAAATACTGACTCAACCAGCAAGGGGGTCATTCTGTGCCGGGCTTAAGGCTAAAAGCCTCAGGTGGGTGCTAGGATGCCTTAAACACCTCAGGTGCTCAGGCCTCAGCTTTCAGCCTGGAACAGACAGAGACAAAAGCAGCAAGAATTTAATACCCTTGTTTTGCTCTCATCACATTTATTTTTAAGGCTGTACCTTCAAGGACATACCAGGTTTCCGTTCACAAGAGCGAGACAAAGTTTTCTCTCTTACGTTTTAAAAGAGAATGGGTTTAAACAAAACATATCAAGTACTGGCTAGGCACGGTGGCTCATGCCTGTAATCCCAGCTAAACAAAATGTATCAAGTACTGGCTGGGCACAGTGGCTCATGCCTGTAATCCCAGCGCTTTGCGAGGCTGAGGCGGGAGGATCGCCTGAGCCCAGGAGCTTGGGGCTGCAGTGAGCTATGATCGTGCCACTGCACTCCAGCCTGGGTGACAGAGTGAGATGCTGTCAAAAGAAAAAGAAAAAAAAAGAAACAAAATGAAGAAAAGAAAGGAAGAGAAGAGAAAGAGAAAAAGAGGAAGAAGGAAGGAGAAAGAAGGGAAGGGAAGGAAGGAAGGAGGGAGGGAGGATAGAAGTAAAGAAAGAATGAGAGAGAAAGAAAAGGAAGGAAGGGAGAGAGGGAGGGAGAAAAGAAGGAAAGAAAGAACGAGAGAGAAAGAAAAAAAGAAAAAGGAAGGAAAGAAGGAAAGAAGCAAGCAAGCTAGCTAGTCCTTAGGCGATGGGGCGGCAAAGCACCGGATATAGAGTGCAAAGACCCTGCAGAGTGACCTCGGCACAGACCTAGAGAGTCAGAACTGACCCACCACACCTGCTGACATTGACATGACTCGGTTTCCCCACTGAGGCTGAGGTGGTCCAAGGGTAGCCCCGCCCGCACTCCCAGCCCAGCTCCTGCCAGCGTGGCAGCCTGCCCTGTGACTCAGTCTGCCCAGGGCTTGCCATAGGTGCCCGCCAATCTGCTCTCCGCACTGCAGTGGGCACGCTCCAAGCGCAACTCAATACCCCGGACACAGCCACTCCCCAGCGCCCCCAAGCCCCGTATGCAGGTCCTGCAACCTTGCTTCCAGAGAGCACTGATCATCAAGCTGTATTTTATGATATCTTAGCCAGTTTGGGGCTTACTCCAAGCGTGTTTAGCATAGATCCTTCCAATACCGAGACCCTTCTACCCAAGAGACAGCCTCACCCCCATTTTGCAGACGAGAAAACTGAGGCCCTGGAGGGTGAAACCACTGCCCCAGGATCACACTGAACGAGCAGCTCAGACATGATTCAAACTTGCACTGTTCAAATGCTAAACCCGATCCCCCAAAGATCCCCTGGCCCATTCCTGGTGAGCTCCTCAGTAACTTCTCCACCTGTCTGGCCAGACACACAGGGTGCCCAATATCCATCAGGCCTGGCTCAGTTCTTTTTGTTTTTAGAGACAGGGTCTTGCTCTGTTACCCAGAGTGCAATGGGGCATGATCATAGCTCACTGCAGCCTCAAACTCCTGGGCTCAAGCGATCCTCCCACCTCAGCCTCCTGAGTAGCTGGGATTACAGGTGCACACCACCACATCCAGCTAATTTTTTTACTTTTTATAGAGATGGGGTCTTCCTGTGTTGCCCAGGTTGGACTCGATCTCCTAGCCTCAAGCAATCCTCCCATCTCAGCCTCCCAAAGTGTTGGGATTACAGCCATGAGTCACCATGCCCGGGTACTGGTTGACTCTTAAAATCATCTGGCCCAACCATTGCACACTTTCTGGGGGTCCCCAGCCCTTTGGGCCTCTCACCTTCTCCCCAGGAGACAGGAAATCTCACAGACTGTTTTAGAGTTGCCTGACCTCCTGACACTGGTCCTCAGACCCCTGGCTTGAAGCCAGTTACTCAGAGACATCACCCTCAAAGCCATTCCTTACCACTTCTTTTGTTTTTTTGTTTTTGTTTTTGTTTTGAGACAGAGTCTCACTCTATTGCCCAGGCTAGAGTGCAATGGCACAATCTTGGCTCACTGCAACCCCTGTCTCCCGGGTTCAAGCGATTCTACTGACTCAACCTCCCGAGTAGCTGGGATTACTGGCACACACCACCATGGCCGGCTGTATTTTTAGTAGAGACTGGGTTTCACCATGTTGGCCAGGCTGGTCTCAAACCCCTGACCTCAGGTGATCCACCAGTCTCGGCCTCCCAAAATGCTGGGATTACAGGCGTGCACCACCACGGCTGGCTGTATTTTTAGTAGAAACGGGGTTTCACCATGTTGGCCAGGCTGGTGTCGAACTCCTGACCTCAGGTGATCCACCTGCCTCGGCCTCCCAAAGTGTTGGGATTACAGGCGTGAGCCACCGCGCCCGGCCCTTACGACTTCTTGCCAGACACTGTGGATATTCATCAGCTCAGAGAGCATGAGCAAGTAGCTGAGAGCGCACAGCATTTCCGCTGGGAACCCAGTCTCCTGGCCTCCCTGCCTAAGGGCAGAGTGAGCTGAGCTATAATCCCAGCACTTTGGGAGGCCGAGACAGGTGGATCGCCTGAGGTCAGGAGTTCGAGACCAGCCTGGCCAACATGGTGAAACCCAGTCTCTACTAAAAATACAGCCAGCTGTGGTGCTGCGTGCCAGTAATCCCAGCTACTCAGGAGGTTGAGGTCACTGTGGCTGCCTCTCCCTGCAACATCACCCACTCCAAGTACTCTCAGAGCAGGACCAGGGGGCTCTTGCTGTGAGCTGCCGAGGCAGGGCTTTCCCCATCATTACCTGCCTGATCGAGGTCATTAGACGCGGCAATACTGGTACACGCAGGCCAGGCGGCAGCTCCCAGGAGCCAAACGGGCTGATCTGGAGGGGCGGGTGAGGTGTGGCAGAGCTTAGGTCCTAAAGGGGTTGCAGACAGAGCGAAACTGTGAGGGAAAACAAAACGGGGTGCTGGAGGCAATGGCGGGGTAGGGTTGGCCTGGCGAGAAACAGAGCTCCCGGCAGAGCAAGGACAAAGGCCTGGAGGTGGGAACAGGAGAAGGATAGGTGTACATGGAGTGGAACGGACAAAGGGGAGGGGAAGAGGAGGAGAGATGAGGCCAGCACGCCACAGAGAGGAGTCTGAGGGTGCCATCCAGCGAGGGAAAGTGACTTCCCCAAAGTCACACAGCTCGTAAGGGGCAAAAACACATCCAGGCTGATAACATCTTTGCTCCCAGCCACTGTGGGAAGTGGCTCTGGCTACATCGTGGCCAATAATCCAGCTACAGAATTGCAGCCCCCAGTGCAAAATGAAACCGTGGGGTTTTCCTTGTTTAAAAATTATTAAGGCCGGGCGTGGTGGCTCACGCCTGGAATCCCAGCACTTTGGGAGGCCGAGGCGGGCAGATCACGAGGTCAGGAGATCGAGACCATCCTGGCTAACACAGTGAAACCCTGTCTCTACTAAAAATACAAAAAATTAGCCAGGAGCGGTGGCAAGTGCCTGTAGTCCCAGCTAGTTGGGAGGCTGAGGCAGGAGAATGGCGTGAACCTGGGAGGCGGAGCTTGCAGTGAGCCGAGATCGCAGCACTGCACTCCAGCCTGGGCGACAGAGCGAGACTCTGTCTCCTTAAAAAAAAAAAAGAAAAAAAATTATTAAGAATTTCCAGGTCGGGCATGGTGGCTCACGCCTGGAATCCCAGCACTCTGAGAGGCCGAGGTGTGTGGATCCCCTGATCTCAGGAGTTCAAGGCCAGTCTGGCCAACATGCTGAAACCCTGTCTCTACTAAAAATACAAAAACTAGCCGCCAAGCATGGTGGCACATGCCTGTAATCCCAGCTACTCGGAAGGCTGAGGCAGAATCTCTTGACCCCAGGAAGTGGAGGTTGCAGTGAGCCGAGATAGCGCCACTGCACTCCAGCCTGGGTGACAGAGCAAGACTCCATTTCAAAAAAAGAAAAAAAAAATTATCAAGAATTTCCAGACAGCATCAACAGAGCGTTCATCTAAACGCAGCCCCTTCTGATCGTGGGCCCCCGAATGACTGCAGGGGCCCCACGAAGCTGGGCCTGGGTGCAGCCTCCACGAGTGTAGAAAAGACATCCTGTACAGAAACACCACCTCTGTAAACCTGACAAGAAAGGGCTTGTCATTCCCAGTTCTCAACCCTCCTTTGTGCCTCAGTTTCCCCATCTGCAAGACAAGGGGACACCTGCCACCTCTCAGGGCAGTTCTGAGGATGAAATGAGAAAACACAGGGCCAGGCACACTGGTACTGGCGGCGGGGCATTAATGACCCCCACCACAGGGGACTTTCCGCCCGCTTGGGTTAGTTCTCCTCTGTTGCAGCTGTTTGGAGAATGTGGGTTTGAGGTTCCAACCTCATCACCCCTAACGGTTCACGAAGCTAAGGGGAGGGAGGGTAGACTCATCTGGCTCCTCCTGTGCACCTTGGGCTCCTGGCCCCATTATCAACATGACACCATTGAATTCCCAGTGATGCAGCAGGCAAGACTCGTCCCCATTTCACAGATGAGAAAACCGAGGCTCAGGGGAAGGAAATAATGAGGTCATCTCACACAGCCAGGGAGGGCCTTTGTCAGGATCTGAACCTGGGGCATTCAGACCCCCAATGCCCTTCCCCAGCAGGGCCAGAGTCTGGGCTCCCAGGACCAGGTGGGGCCAAGAGAAAAAGTCCTGGGACCTGGCAGCCTCTCTGCACCCTGCTGATACCTGGGAGGTGAAGCCAGCACTGTCGCCAGAAACCCCGGCAGTTCACACTCTCTAGAATTCATCTGACAGGGGCAATTACCCACTTCCAACAATCAATGGGGTGGTGGAACCAGGACAGATGCGCAGAAGGAACCCATTAGCGATCTATGTGTTCTGGCCCCGCAGACGTCAGGGAGTGTGTGGGGTGGACGCTCAGGGATAAAGGCACCATCTGCCTGATTTCTCTCGCTGTCTTGGGTCTTGAGCGTAAGTCAGGGCTTCTTTTTTTTTTTTTTTTTTTAAAAAAAAGAGAAGGCCAGGCACGGTGGCTCACGCTTGTAATCCCAGCACTTTGGGAGGCCGAGGCGGGCGGATCACGAGGTCAGGAGATCGAGACCACGGTGAAACCCCGTCTCTAATAAAAATACAAAAAATTAGCCGGGCATGGTGGTGCATGCCTGTAGTCTCAGCTATTCAGGAGGCTGAGGCAGGAGAATGGCGTGAACCCGGGAGGCGGAGCTTGCAGTGAGCCGAGATCGCGCCACTGCACTCCAGCCTGGGTGACAGAGCGATACTCCATCTCAAAAAAAAAAAAAAAAAAAAAAAAAAAAAGAGAAGGCCTTGCTCTGTTGTGCAGGCTGGAGTGGAGTGGTGCAATCATAGCTCACAGCAGCCTCAAACTCTTAGGCTCAAGCAATCCTCCCACCTCAGCCTCCCCAGTAGCTGGGACCATACGTGTGCACCCCAACCCTCGGCTGATTTTTTTTAAGTTTTTTGTAGAGATGAGGTCTCACTATGTTGCCTAGTCTGGTCTTGAACTCCTAGGCTCAAGCAATCCTCCCGCTTTAGCCTCCCAAAGTGTTGGGATTACGGACGTGAGCCACCATGCCTGGCAAAATCCGGGTTTCTAAATCTCAGCACAGTGGACATGAGGGTGGGGTCATTCTCTGGGATGGGGTCATCCTGGCCATTACGCGGAGTTAAGTAGCATCTCTGGCTTCCACCCACTCCATACCAGAAGCACTCCCAGGACATGACACCCAAAAACGTCGCCAAGTGTGCCCAGACGTCGCCAAGTGTGCCCAGGGGAGCAAAAGTGACCCTGGTTGAGAACCACAGCAGTACACTCAACGAATAATACTGGTAACCCGGGGGCTCCAGCCTGAGAGCAAACGAGTACGCTACAGAAAGAACGAGGGATGGAGAAGCAGGTCCTGCCGCCAGTAGATAATTCACAGCCCTGCCCCGCGGGACAGCCGGCTTCCTTCTACCCAGCATTTAATTTAAATCAAGTTTATCATTATGACCAATATTAACATAATCAGAGCCAACGTTTATCGAGCGCGGACGCTGGCCCAGGCCCTGTTCTCAGCACTCTCTGTAAGCTATCACGCTGGTGCCGCTAAACAACTGCGGAGGTGGCTGGGAGTCTCAAACCCATTTCACAGGCCCGGAAACTGAGGCCCGTGGACAGCAATGGAGGTGTCAGAGGTCACGCAACTTTTCATTGTTGGGGAAGGGGTCAAAGTCCACGGTGGCCCTGGATTTCTGTGCTGTGCCATGTTAAGATGTTTTAACCCAAGGATGTTAAAATAGGGCAATTTTTTTTTTTCTTTTTTTTTGAGACAGAGTCTCACTCTATCACCCAGACTGGAACGCAGTGGCATGATCCCAGCTCACTGCAACCTCCGCCTCCCAGGTTCAAGCGATTCTCCTGTCTCAGCCTCCCAAGTAGCTGCGATTACAGGTATGCACCACCATGTGCAGATAATTTTTGTATTTTTAGTAGAGGCGGGGTTTCACCATGTTGGCCAGGCTGGTCTCAAACTTCTGACCTTAGGTGATCTGCCCGCCTTGGTCTCCCAAAGTGCTGGGATTACAGGCGTGAGCCATCATGCCCAGCCAAAATTGGTCAATTTTACTTAAAATCTAGATTTCTGCTTTTCCTTGGAAAAACCAACAGATTTGGCCCTGGAGCCGTGCAGGGCTTCCTTGGAGATTGAAGGAGACTTTTTGGCCAATACGACCCACTGGAGTGGACACTCCAGCCCTGACAGGCGTTATGGTTTGAGAATCACACACCTGCCATGGCTTCCTGCCTTGGTTTCTCCCTTTGGACTGGTGAAAGGGGTCCCTGTCCATCCTCCTGCGCAAGGCCCAGCAGCAGGCAGGCAGGCGTGGCTGTGCGGTCTTGGGCAAGTTGCTCTCCCTCTCTGGGCCTTGGCCTGACAGCCGTTCCAAGAAGCATTTCCAACGTTCCAGGTTTTCTGTTGATCCTGATGTTGGCAGCCCAGCTCTGTGGGCTTTCAGAGAACTCTGGCTGCACATCTAAAAAATGCAATTTGTTAGACGCAGTGGCTCACGCCTGTAATCCCAGCACTTTGGGAGGCCAAGGCAGGCGGATCACTTGAGATCAGGAGTTTGAGACCAGCCTGGCCAACAGGGTGAAACCCCATCTCTACCAAAAATACAGAAATTAGCTAGACGTGGTGGCGGGTGCCTGTAATCCCAGCCACTTGGGAGGCTGAGGAAGGAGAACCACTTGAACCCGGGAGGCAGAGACTGCAGTGAGCTGAGATCGCGCCATTGTGCTCCAGCCTGGCGACACAGCAAGACTGTCTCAAATAAATAAAATAAAGTAAAAAATAAATTAAAAATGTCAATTCTCCAGGTGTGGTGGCTCACACCTGGAATCCCAGCACTTTCTGAGGCCAAGGCAGGCAGATAGCTTGAGCCCAGGAGTTCGAGACCAGCCTGGGCAATATGGTGAAACCCATCTCTACAAAAAAAAAAATAATAATAATAATACAAAAGTCAGCTGGGCGTGCTGGTGGACACCTATAGTCCCCAGCTACTTGGGAAGCTGAGGTGTGAGGATTGCTTGAGCCCAGGAGTTAAGACACTGCAGTGAGCCATGATGGCATCACTGCACTCCAGCCTGAGCATAACAGTGTGAGTCCTGTCACACACACACACACACACACACACACACACACACACTGCGATTCGAACTCCTTGGGGTGGGGGGACCTGTGTGGTCTTCCCCAGCTAAAGTCAACTCTCCTCTTCTTGTTTTTGCCCCCCTCACCTCCAGCCACAAAGCAGTAGGTGCCACTCTCGGTCTTTGTCCCTGGTGCCCCCCACACCTGTTCGTCTGTCTCCACTCATGATAGAGGCAATGTCAAAGCACCCATTTTACAGATCAGGAAACTGAGGCACAGAACAGCTTTATTACTAGCCCAAGCCCCACAGCTGCTTAGATTCTGGCTCCCAAGTTCCTTAGCAGCAGGTTTCCAGCAATCCTGATGGAATGAATGAGTGAACTGGTGAATATTCGAATGAATGCATGCATGCTCGCTCGCACACCATGCTTGTCAACCGATCACTTTCCTGAGTGCCCATCAAATGACTGCTGTCAAAGCCCCAAATCCCCCCAAACTCCCCCCTTTGGTGATCACTCGGGCCCACCAGGGGCTCTGGACGTTGGGAGCCACATCTGGAGTCTCTGGAGTGCCCGGAACTCCCAAGGCAGCCACGTGTCCTCCCTGTCCACCATCCGGGCCCCCCTATGGTTCAGCTCCCGCCAGGCGCCCAGTCCTGCCGCAGAAGTGGGGCGGCCTTGATTAAGCAGCCAGTGAAGGGGAACGCCCCAGTTTGCAGTGGCTGAGTCATCCTGACATCTCCCTGGTGCTGGACCCCATCGGGGGGCTGAGGGCGGGGTTGTGGGGCGGGGGCGGACACTGGAGAGCCCCTTTTGGGCAGGTCCTTCAACATATCAACATAGCTCCCATGTTGTCAAAAATAATAACAAAAACAAAGTAGAGGCAGCGGCTACATTCTAGGTGCCGTTCTGGATCTGTGCTTACACACGTTAACTCATTTCTTCCTCCTAACAATCCCTCCAGTTGGGCACTGTTACTCTTCTCAATAGACAGATGAGGAAAATGGAAGCACAGAGAGGTTGAGCAACTTGCCCCAGGTCACACAGCCAACAAGTTGGCAGAGCCGGGATTTGAACCCCGTGCAGCCTCAATCCAGCATCCTTGCTCTTAACCTCTGAGAAAAGGCAGCCGAGAGCCCTGGGGTGTGTGTGTGGGGCGGGGGGTTGTCTCTGTAGCGATTTAGGTGGTCCCCTCAGCAGACGGACTGCTATCCAAACAAACATCCTTGACAATCGGGCAGAGCTCCTTCCAGGCGTCAGGAATCCAGGTTGTGGCAGCCAACAGCTTGTGGGCTGTGTGAAGTGACCTCGGGCCAGTGGAGGCCCCTCCCTGTGCCTCAGTTTCCCTCTCTGCAAAATAGGGCTCAGATCACAGCAACTCCGCTGACAGGGGATGGCAGGTTGGAGGAGACGAGGATGCTACTGACTTGCTTACTTAGCAGAGGGCCTGGCACGGGGCGCCAACTCTAAATAGTTGGAGCAGCTGTTATTATCCCCCCGACATCCCCTCATTTGCTGATCACGGGGGTTAATTATAAGCGGCATTAAATTATACACACAGAGACGCGCCAACCTCACTTCCCCAGAACCCCTGAATTTCCGCTAACTCTCAATTACCCACGTGACAGCGCGACGATGGGCCATCCTCCCAGCCTCTCTCCCCACAGCCTGCCTCATCCGAGGGTCCCAGGCTTCCAGAGCCGTGGCTTCTCTGCCCGCCGGATACCCGTCTGGGCGTCCAGGAGCGGAAGGAAGGATGCATGCGACTGACAGCGGACGCGTTGAGAGCCAGGGGAGGCGCGTTACTCACAGCATCTCATGTCAAGGCTCGCCGCGACGTGGACTGCGACTGTACTGATCTTAGAGATGAGAGAACACAGAGAGGTCAGGCAACCCGCCCTAGTTTGCACAGCTCAACTGGGGCCGGTGGCTCAAGTCAGGGCTCTGACCTGGAACCCAGAGGGGTAACCTCATTCTGTAAGTGAGGAAGCTCCTGCACGGAGAACTGAAAGGACAGAGGGGAAGTCATCCAGGAAGGAAGGAAGGAAGGCAGGCAGGTGAGATCTAGGAGAAAAAGGGGAATTTTCAGTTCTCCAGGTGGAGGGAACAGGAGACACCTGGCCCTTCCTACAAGG
The DNA here is from genome assembly GCF_006542625.1 of Nomascus leucogenys. Lineage (NCBI taxonomy): Eukaryota > Metazoa > Chordata > Mammalia > Primates > Hylobatidae > Nomascus > Nomascus leucogenys. The sequence continues at coordinate 90,049,487 of NC_044397.1, read as the reverse complement.
GGCTTACGGCAAAGATCAAAAACAACTTAGAAGGAGCAAGGCCACCCAGGTAACATAGAGTACGAGACGAACTCTGTCCCCATGAAACGGGACATTTGTGATCCAGCCCCAGTTACGGCGATGGGGACGGGAGGAGGGAGTCCCCATGATCCAAAAATCCAAGCTCTGAACCCCCAACCAGGGTGGGATCCGTGGGAATCAGAAGGAAACAGGAAGCCGCACAGAAACCTGGGTTTATTTTCAGATGTGGAATATCCCCTCGGCCTCCGCGGGGTGCCGAGTGTGCCTTGATTCTGGGGAACAGAAGAGGGGATTCCAGGGCTAGCCCAGAATAGCACCAGCCCCCAGGTCCAGTCTGGCCAGGCCACGATGTTGGGGGACCGGCAGCTCCATGGAGGAGGAGGAGGAGGAGGAAAAAGAAAAAGAGAGAGAGACAAAAATAAAGCGATGTGAAAGTGGAGGGCCTGTCCGTGAATCACTCCTACCCGTTAATTTTCGCCTTTGCAGAAGTGTAAGCCAATTGATTTTTCAAATTCCCCACACACAACCCCCTCCCCAGCGCTTCTCAAATATCAGCCAGAGACAAGACAGAAATGGTACGCCGGGGTTTTTTTTTTTTTCCCTTTTTGGTTGAGAGTCTTTTCTTTCTTTAAAGGAAAAGGGGGGGCGGGGGGAAACCACACACTCCACACTCTTGAACCTCAGGGTTAGAGACACCAGGGTGTCACCTGTTTCCTAGACATTTTGGGGCTGCCACTGTCTGTGTGAGACAACAGCCACCCTTTCCCTCGATCACATCCCCTACGCTTCACTTCCTCTCTCCGTGGTCCCCCTTCCTCAATTCAGAATGTCACCTGCTGATAAGATGACATGCATTTAAGCCTCAACCACCTTCCGGCACCCCCTCTCCTCTGCCCCACAAGCCACAAGCCGAAAGCCGGCAGCTTTCCGATTCCAGAGCAAGGTAAGGTGTGAAGATGACAAAATTCACAGTTTAAAAACCCTTGAAACCTTCAAGCCCCAGATACGTGCCTTTGTCCGTGAACCCATGGTGAATTTTTGGGTTTTTTTTGTTTTGTTTTGTTTTATATCAGCTTGCCACAGGAATCCTGCGAGGAATAGCAGTTAGGTCTTAATCTCCTCTCCTCCTGTCCCCACCGGAGGCTAAGCCACTCTGCCTGGTGAGCGGTGGAGGGTGGGGCGGCGGGGGGTGGTCTCTCTTCAAATTCCCCTCCTTGGGCATCTTTTGCCGCAGGGAAGGACGGAGGAAGGGCAACCTGCACAGGCTTTGCCTGAGAGGGGTTCTCATCCTCCTTGCAAATTCTAAGAGGACGCCCACCCATTGGAAGGTGAGCCAGGAGCCTGCCCTGGATGCAGAAGAGAGCTGGGGAGTGCCCCTTTCTGGGACCCCTGCCTCCTTCCAGAAAGCACGAGACCCTCCCAGAAGGGGGCCACAGCGGTGGGCACAGCGCCCGCCAAACCTAAAGCTCATCTCAAGATCTTCCCGTGGCTCCGACCGACTCTGCAAATGGAGCCTAATGGGTAGCAGGGGGAAGGAACTGCTCTCAGCCGAAAAACATTAAGCTTTGTCAATTATCCCCCAAACCCGCTGGGTTTATAAATATCCCTTTTTATTTTTAGGATTTTCCCTCCCGCTCGCCCCCATCCCGAACTCTCTCCACGCCCCGCTTCTTTCCCCACGCACACGGCGGCTGCACTGTCACAGAAAGCAGGTGAACGCGGGGCCACGGGGCGCTCGGGTAGAAATGCCACGTCGCGCCACCAAGTCACACCGTCCCTGCCCGTCCCTCTCCAGCCATCCCACTAACTACTGTATTGGGGCCATGCAGCCGCTGGAATAATCAGCGAAGCCACAGGTCTCCCCGTCTTGGGAAGTGGAGGTGAGCGCTGCCCTCAGACATCTGTGAACCGCTGTTCAACGCCAACCCCGAAGGCAGAAGGGGAAACCAAGTCACCTCCCAGAAAGACCTTTGATGAGCAGAGATAGATTTGCCTCCAGACTGGTACCAGGGCTGGGAAACCCAGGCAGAGCCCCAGGCTCTGTGTGACCCAAAGAAGAAAAAATAGGTGCACAGTGATGGCTCCAGGTCTGCCCACCCAGATGCTACCACGAAATCCCTGGCATCCACGAAGCTTCCCCCTGTTCCACGGTGGAAATTGGGGGAAAATGGACTTGTGTCTCCAAGCAGGGTCCATGGACACTGGACGATGCCTGAAATCCCCTGGAAGGCAGGGAAAAGGCGCACTGAACGCTCAACCGGGGTATAACGAGTGATTTTTTTTTTTCTCTGCTGGCAGCAGGCAGGAACCTGGGGTTTGAATGTCCCCTTCTCCGTCGCCACCTCACGCAGACTTCAGAGGCTCTCAAGGTTTCCTGGTTAGGGGGAAATCATCCCCGGAGCTGACCTGCTAACCAGCAGCACCCTCCAGCACCACAGCCGGGCCACACCAAAATGACCTGTCACCCATCTCCTGCGGGGAGTGGGGAGCGGGCCAGTCCACCGCCTCTCGGGACGGCATCTCTGGACGGCCACTGACAGTACCAGTCTCTGTCACCCCCTGGGGGGATAGGGGCGATGTCATCGGCCAGGGTGGCAGAAATAGAAAAGAGCGTGAGCTCACCAGGCAGCCTGGGTCTCCCGCGACGTTTTGTTTGCCTGAGCCCAATTAGAACAACTCTCAGGGTGATGCAGTATGGCGGGCGCTGGCCCCCAGGGGGCTGGGAGGCCTAGCCCCCATTGCAGAAGTGCACCGTCATGATGAGGGTGTCCCCCGGGCCTGGGGAACAGGGCAGGACCCTGCTTTCTGGAGGGGAAGAATGAAGACTCCGCCAGCCTGCCAGCCAGAAAGAGATGCCCCACGGAAGGCTTTGTGGAGGGCAGCAGGGGGGTGGGGGGGATGCCCAGGTGGGGACTCAGTCAGGCCCAAGCTGGGGGGCTGTGGGATTTGAGGGCGGGAAGCAGCCGCCCCCAGCCCCAGCTGCCTGCCTTCCACCGCCAAAATATCAGCTGGCAGAGAAAGAAGAGCAGAGGGACAGAAGGCAGGCGCGATTGGCAGGGGGAGGGGGCACAAAGGAAGGGACCCTGGGAGGGGGAGGGGACTTATGCAAATGGCAGATTCGACCAAGTCCCTGGGCCATTAATAAACGCTCCAGCAGCTGCCGCTGGTATCTCAGGAGCAGAGGCGCGGGCTGGCTTCCTTCTCCCGGGCGAAAGGCGGCAGAAAGAGGGAAGAAGGACGCCCCAGACAAAGAGGCGCCGTCACCCCCTGCACCCCAAGGGCAGCAGCGATAGGGGGGCACCCAGAGGAGACCAGAATCCCAGCAGTCAAAGTCCGGGTGGTGGCGGACGGGAGCCCGGAGCGGGTGGGTCCCCGTCCTTGGGACCCTAGGGGTCTCTTCCTGCCTCCTCCCGCTTCTAGGTATTATCCCTACTGCTCAGCCGGGACTTGGACACCTCGGACACCCGCTTCACCAGCCGCGGCTGCCGGGATGTGTTTTTAGGGGCTCGGCCAAAGGCAGGAGGACCCCATGCTCAGAAGGGGGCTCCCCTAGGTTGTGACGGGGGGGGGTAAGGGGAATCCCAGCTGAGCCCAGAAGGGGGAGGCAAGGCACCCCCATGTGGCGCTGGAAGGTTTGTTAATTTGGGGGAATGAGGTCCCAGGAGGTGACTGGATTTGAAGAAGGGTTGCAAAGGAAGGGGCGTTCTTGGAAGCTGCATATTTAGGGACCCACGAGAAGACGATTTGAGATTGGGGAAAGAGGGTCAACCGAAGGAGGTGGTCCCAGATTTGGGGCGGGGGGGTGTGGTTGAAAAAAAGAATCCCAGTTTGTGGGAAAGGTTCCCTGATTTGAGGATTCTGGAGAGAAAGCGGCCAAAGGAAGAGTTCCCCAATTTGGGAAGGGGGGGAATTGGTGGGAAATGTCCAGGAGTTGCAGGGAGAGGCCCGAAGGGGAGGATCTTAATTTTAGGAGAGATTCCCATAAAGAGCGGTGAACTTGGCCGCAGCCCGGCCGAACCCTCGCACCCACGGCGCGGGCACTCTAACCTGAGGGGCTCCCCTCAGGGCACGCCCCGCGCCCCCTTTAACCCGGTGCCGACGGCCCCGCCCCCGGGATGACGTCACCGCCCCTCCCCCCGCGCAGCCCCCAGGGGGCTCCCGGGGAGTGCGGAACTCGCGGGGCTGGCGGTTCCAGGGGCGGCTTCCCCACTCTCGGGATCCCCACGGGGCCCCCAGCGCGGAGGGGAGACTGGGGTGCTGGGCGTGCGCGTCTGCCCGCCAGAGCCCCTGGGGCTGGGGGCTGAGGCTCGCCCCTGGGTGGGGAGGCTGGAAGGGGGCGCCGGGGCCGCAGAAGGGTGGGGCAATGCCCTAGTGCCTGAGGGGCGACCTCCCATAAGGCAACGACAGGGCCCGGAGTGTGCCAGGGGAGACGGCGTAGACTCGGGGGTCTCCAGGGGAGGGGGACCTGGAGAGGGAAGGCGGCGGGCGCAGCAGCCCTGGAGCCACCCCGCCTCGAGCCACCCGTCCCGGCTCCTCTCCGCTCCGGGGCGCCCGCACGCCCCCCATCCCCCGGCACAGCGCCCCCTGCCTCCAGGACCCGCCCGGGGACCCAGGCCGGGCGCCGCCGGGGCCGGCACCCGCTCCGCACACACGCGCGCCCCCCTCCGCGCCTCTGCCCCGCCCGCAGCCCGGGGTGGTGCAGCCGGCGGCGCTGGGCAGCTTCCAACGCCGCGCTCCGGGCGCTTCCAGCCCAGCCCCCTCCCACGCCGCGGACGAAGCCCCCCAACCCCGCCTGCCGAGCGCCCCCAGCGCGGCCCCGGCCCAGTCCCTCGGGGCATTGTCCGGGCGCAGCTACCGGGGCGCAGCGGCTGGGCGTGCAACTGGCTGCAGCCGAGCATCCTCCGAGCACAATGGCCGTGCAGGCTTCCCCGGCACAAAGCCGGCGCGCTGCCCACTCGGCTGCCTCCAAGACCCCCCTTGGAGCGCCTGCATTTTTTTTTCCTCGAATCCATGATTTTTTTTTTTTCGGCTTTACCTGGAGGCTGGCTGGGCTGGGCTCCCCCGGCTCTGCCCCGCTTCACATCCTGGCTGTTGCATGGGATCCGAGCGGAGCCCGAGCGCCAGCGGCTCGCGGCGTGCGCGCGCCGGCCGGGCTGCCGGGCGGGCGGCGCGAGGACACTCACTGCGGCTCGCGCTCCCCTCGCGCCGGCTCGCGCGCCCCCCCAGCCGGTGACGTCATCCCTTCCGCCAGCGCCGCCGCCGCCGCCGCCGCCGGGTCGGGGGCAGGGCCGGCCCGTGCGCGTCACTGCGCAGCCGCGCGGCCGCCACGCCCCCCCGCCAATAGTACTGCACAGCGCGGTCACGTGGCCCCGGGGTGTTTAAAGGGCCGCGAGAGCACGTGGGGCGCGGGGCTTCGCGGGACACGTGGGCGGCTGCAGTGGTGGTGGTGGGGGCGGCGGCGGGAAGGGCCCCTGGGGCTACTGTCCGTGCGGGAGCCCTGGCGTCCTGGGTGCAAAGAGCATGGCACTTTCTGTGCGCTGCTCTAAACTCTGCCAGGGCTCCCCAGTACCCTTGGAATAAAATCCCGCCTCCTCTCTGCAGCTCGCCGTTTCACATTAGCGCCCACTACCCTGTCCCCTCCCCCCCGCCATGTCAATGCTCCAGAAAAACCAGCTGCTCCTTCTTTGCTTTTTAAGAGATGGGGTCTGCCACCTAGGCCTCAGTACAGTGGTATGATCATAGGTCACTGCAGCTTCAAACTCCTGGGCTCAGGTGATCCTCCCGCCTCAGCCTCCTGCGTAGTTGGGCTCAGGTGATCCTCCTGCCTCAGCCAGCTTCTTACAGTTCCTCTAACGAGCATCCAAGATCTTCCCCTTCTCATCTTTACAATTTCTGCTCAAATAAGCAGCGCCTGGGAAAAGCCCTCCCTGACAACAGCTACCAGCCACGCCCCACTCCACTCTATCCCATTATCCCGGTTTTTTGTTGTTTTTTGTTTGTTTCTGAGTCGGAGTCTCACTCTGTCGCCCAGGCTGGAATGCAGTGCCGTGATCGCGGTTCCCTGTAACCTCCGCCTCCTGGAATCAAGCTATTCTCCTGTCTCAGCCTCCGGAGTAGCTGGAATTACAGGCGTGCTGTCACCACGCCTGGCTAATTTTTGTATTTTTGTTAGAGACGGTGTTACACCATGTTGGCCAGGCTGGTCTTGAACTCCTGACCTCAGGTGATCTGTCCACCTCGGCCTCCCAAAGTGCTGGGATTACAAGCGTGAGCCACCGCGCCTGATCCCATTATCCCGTTTTTATTCTAGTTACACTGCAGTGTGGCTCCAGAGATCCCTCTGTGTAGGTTGAACACATGAATGAATGGATGATGGAGCACTTCTTATAGAGTAAGCACTTTACACAGATCTCACCTAATTACCATCCCCTGCTTCCCTGGAGTCAGGACGAGCCACAGCTGGAACCCAGCTAAAACACTGACTTGCTGTGCGAGACCCTGAGCCTCACTTTCCCCATCTGTAGAATGGATTTGCCTCTAGATCTCAGCTCTCATCTGTAAAATGGGGCAAGGTAGCCCCTGCTCCTAAGGAGGGTGTGATGATGAATTGCTATTATGTGGCTGCCTGGCTGCCATTGGTCCCTGAAGATGGAATAATAAGAAAAAAGAGGCCAGGCCTGGTGACTCATGCCTGTAATCCCAGCACTTTGGGAAGCCAAGGTGGGCAGATCAGTTGAGGTCAGGAGTTTGAGACCAGCATGGCCAACATGGTGAAACCCCATCTCTACTAAAAATACAAAAATTAGCCGAGCGTGGTGGCAGGTGCCTGTAGTCTCAGCTAGTTGGGAGGCTGAGGCAGGAGAAACTCTTGAACCCGGGAGGCGGAGGTTGCAGTGAACCGATATCACGCCACTGCACACTCTAGCCTGGGCCACAGAGTGAGACTCCATCTCAAAAATAAAATAAAAATAAAAAAAAAACAGAGCAGAAGTAAAAAATAAAAGGGGGATATTGACAAAGGTAAGGGGGTTGGAGGGCTCACAGCCACCAAACAAGGTTGCACATCATTCCTTGTGTTTTGATCACGTCGAAAGCATTTATTTTCTCAAGGCACATATTTGGAGAAGACCTGGTGCGCAACAGAGGAACTCAACTTTAGATTTTTTTTTTTTCCTCCAAAATTGTTGATTCATTCATTCCGGGCCAAAGATGCAGATAAACAAAAAGCATTAACCCGGGGAACAAAATGATAAGGCGGAAGTCATAAACAGGAGAAGAGAGAGGAGATAATGAATAATTTAACAAGGAACCTAAATTAAGCTCGGAGTTTCCCAGCGGCCAGTGCAGCGGCCAGGTTTGCAGAGCCTACTTTGTTTTTCTTCCTGGCGGGGTGACCCTGACCTGACCGTTTACAATCTGGCCTCAGTTTTCTCATCCAAGCAATGGGAACACAATCCCATCGTGAAGGATCAAATGGGACGGTCTGTGCACAAATGCTTGGCGTGGTTTCTCATGCACAGTGGGTGCTCAAGCCTTGCATAATTGGTTGAGACACAGTAAAATGAGATGGCTGATCGTGGAGGGGCTGATCATGTCACGAACCCCAGCCCAGTGACCTGTTTGGGGAGTGACCTTGAACAAGTGGCCACAACACTGTAAGCCTAGCTGTCCCCATCTGGAAAAGGGGGACAACCACTAGTACCTCTGAGAGATTTTGTCAGCAGTCAAAGAAAACAGACTAAATACATCAAAAACAGAATTAAAATACATTGTAGCAGCTGGGCGCGGTGGCTCACGCCAGTAATCCCAGCACTTTGGGAGGCCAGGGCGGGTGGATCACCTGAGATCAGGAGTTCGAGACCGGCCTGGCCAACATGGCAAAACTCTGTCTCTACTAAAAATACAAAAATTAGCCGGGTGTGATGGTGCATGCCTGTAGTCCCAGCTACTCAGGAGGCTGAGGCAGGAGAATTGCTTGAACCTGGGAGGCGGAGGTTGCAGTGAGCTGAGATCACACCACTGCACTCCAGCCTAGGCAACAGAGTGAGACGCCCTCTCAAACAAAAAATACATTGGCCAGGTACGGTGGCTCACACCTGTAATCCCAGCACTTTGGGAGGCCGAGGCAGGTGGATTGCCTGAGCTCAGGAGTTTGAGACCAGCCTGGCTAACATGGTGAAACCCCGTCTCTACTAAAAATACAAAAATTAGCTGGGCGTGGTGGCGCGTGCCTATAGTCCCAGCTACTCAGAAGGCAGGAGAATCGCTTCTACCCGGGAGGCAGATGTTGTAGTGAGCTGAGCGCCACTGCACTCCAGCCTGGCAACAGAGTGAGACTTTGTCTCAAAAAAAAAAAAAAAAAATACATTCTACCATGTGCTTGGGAAACCCATCTGTTCAGGCCATGCATTCGGCCCCCCTCCCAGGTTGTTTGAAGTGCTGGGGAGAACAGAAGTAAACAAAACAGTCTTTAAAATCCCTGGAGTTGGCCAGGCACTTTGGCCCAGCACTTTAGGAGGCTGAGGCGGGAGGATGGCTTGAGCCCAGGTATTTGGGACTAGCCTAGGCAACATAGGGAGACCCCGTCTCTACAAAAAGTTTTAGAAGTTAGCTGGGCATGGTGGTGCACATCTGTGATCCCAGCTACCTGGGAGGTTGAGGTAGGAGGATCGCTTGGATGTGAGAGGTTGAGGCTGCAGTGAACTCTAATCACGCCACTGCACTCCAGCCTGGGCAACAGAGCAAAAATTCCTGGAGTTAACAGTGCTGGGAGGAGATAGGAGATATCTTACTTGGAGTAAAAGCTTAAGCTCTTCCCACAGCTCACCAAGCTCTGCATAACCTACCCCCTTCCCCTCCCTCTCTCACCCTCGCTCACTCTGCTTCAGCCACTCGGGCCTCCTTGCTGTGCCTCCAACACACCAGCTAAGGTCCTGCCACAGAGCCTTTGCACTGTCTGTTCCTCCTGACCAGGATGCTGTTCCTCCTGCTTTTCTCAAGGCCAATTGTTCCTCCTTGCTTTTCGAGTCTCTGGGAGACCCTCCCAGACCATCTCACTGAGGTGGCCACATGATCATCTTCACGTCAGTATCAGATTATTTATCATGATTTGGAATGATTTTATATTTTGGCCAGTTTGTTTGTTTCCTGCATATCTCCCTACTCTAGCTGTGCCTCAGTTTGCCTGTCTGTAAATGGGGATAATAACAATCTTGGTCCCGGCCGGGCATGGTGGCTCACGCCTGTAATCCTAGCACTTTGGGAGGCCAGGGCGGGCGGATCACAAGGTCAGGAGATCGAGACCATCCTGGCTAACATGGTGAAACCCTGATCTCTACTAAAAATACAAAAAATTAGCCGGGCGAGGTGGCGGGCGCCTGTAGTCCCAGCTACACGGGAGGCTGAGGCAGGAGAAGGGCGTGAACCCAGGAGGCGGAGCTTGCAGTGAGCCGAGATCGCACCACTGCACTCCTGCCTGGGCGACAGAGCAAGACTCTGTCTCTAAAAAATAAAAAATAAAAAAATAATAGTCTTGGTCCCTTAGGGCTGTCTGGAGGATGAAATTAATCACACTATGTCAACCACCTGCCACCAGGTGCAGACCCAAAAAAGGATTCCTGGTAAGTGTGGTCACTGTAGGCTGGGCGCAGTGGCTCACGCCTGTCATCCCAGCGCTTTGGGAGGCCAAGGTGGGCAGATCACCTGAGGCCAGGAGTTCGAGACCAGCCTGGCCAACATGGCGAAACCCTGTGTCTACTAAAAATACAAAAAAATTAGCCAAGCGTGGTGGCAGGTGCCTATAATCCCAGCGACTTGGGAGGCTGGGGCAAAAGAATTGCTTGAACCCGGTGGGCGGAGGTTGCAGTAAGCCGAGATCGCACCACTGCACTCCAGCCTGGGCAATAAGAAACAAACTCCGTCTAAAGAAAAAAAAAAAATGTGGTCACTGTAAATGAGAAAACTATGGTTCCCTAGCCAGAAACAAAAGATAATCCTACAAGTCAATACAACAAGAACAGAAAATTATAAAATTCTTTTTTTTTTTTTTTTTCCGAGACAGGGCCTCACTCTGTTACCCAGGCTGGAGTGCAATGGCACAATCACAGCTCACTGCAGTCTCGACCTCCTGGGGCTCAAGTGATCCTACCAGCTCAGCTACCTAGGTAGCTGGGACGAAAGGCACAGACCACTACACCTGGCTAATTTTTAAATTTTTTCTACAGACAGGCTCTCCCTGTGTTACCCAGCCTGGTCTCGAACTCCTGGGCTTAAATGACCCTCCCACCTCCCCCTCTCAAAGTGCTGGGATTATAGGCATGAGCCACTGCGTGCAGCCAAGCCAAGAACAGAACATTCTAGTCTGATGCTGTCGCAGCCTCTGGACAGCCCCAGGAAATGGACGCGTGTTAGAAAGGTATTAAAGACACAATAGCACCAAGCTAAGCCTTCCTGCAGGCCAAGGCTTGAAGAGAACCAAGGAGAGAATGTTGTCCCCAGGGGCATGGCTCAACCCTCCAAGATCCGCACTGTGAAAAACATTCAGATTGGGAGGTAGGACATGGTAAGTTCTGGGTCTCCTTCCTGTCTGCTGATCATGGTGACTGGCACGCACACGGAGGGTGTGAGTCATTGTTGGGTGAAAAGTTTGATGAACATTTGCTTCTTCTTCAGGAGAGTTGTGGGGGAGGGGGTTCTTCCCACTCTGCCACCCTCCTCTTCCTTTTCTGCCAGACCAACCTCTGCCTAGGAGCCTCCCAGATCCTGGTAATTAGCTCCATTGTGGTTTCATTGAAATAACTCCAGGGGAACCATCAGCCGCCCATCACTGTGTACAAACAGGACTCTTCATACCAAGTTCAGGATTGTCTGCAAAGAACTCAGCCTTAAATTCCCATGAGACAAGTCCAAAACATCTCCCCTAAACTTTGCCTGTGCCAGAGATTCCACTATCATTGCACGTTACTTCAAATTAAATGTTGTTCTCTCTGCTCCTCTCTGTCTCTTTCTCCTCACAAATTCACTTCAAACGCCAAAGGGAAGAGGAGCAGATAGGAACATCCTATTTGCTGCACACCTGCTCTGTGCTGGGCTCCATGTGGGATTCATTTGGGGGGTCCCCTGATTTAGCTGATTGGGTAAGTGTTGGAGGATTTGGGGAGGCATGGGTTAGTAAAACACTCAACAAACTAGGCGTAGAATGAAACTTTCTCAACCTAATAAAAGGCATTTACAGTCAATATCATACTTTATGGTGAAAGACTGGATATTTTCCCCGTAAGATCAGGAAGAAGATGAGAATGCTCCCTCCCACCACTTCTATTCAACATTGTACTGAAGCCTATAACCAGGCAACTAGGTGAGAAAATAAAATAAAAGGCATTCATATTGGAAAGGAAGAAATTAAACTATCTCTATTTGCACATGACATCATTTTGCATGTAGAAAATCCTAAGGGATCCACTAAAAACCTATTAAAACCAGTAAATGAATTCATCAAGGCGGTAAGATATGAAATCAATACACAAAAATCCATTGTATTTCCTATGCAGTGGCAATGAACAAATGAAATGAAATTAAGAAACCAATTCCATTTACAATTGATGAAAAAGAATAAAATACTTAGGAATATATTTCCAAAAGAAGTGCAAAGCTTATACTATAAAAAATAAAAGGTTGAAAGATTAAAGAAGACTTAAATAAATGGAAAGACATCCCATTCTCATGGATTGGAAGAATAATATTGTTAAGATGTCTATACTCCCCAAATTGATCTAAAGATTAAACCCAATCCCTATCAAAATTTCAGTTAGCTTCTTTGCAGAAATTGGCAAGCTGATCCTAAAATTCATGTGAAAATGTTCAAGGAACTTAGAACAGCCAAAACAATCTTGAAAAGGACAAAGTTGGAGGACTCAGACTTCCCAATTTCAAAACTTATTACAAACCTACTGTAACCAGGACAATGACGTACTGGCGTAAGAATAGATATTCAGATCAATGGGGTAGAATTGAGAGTGCAGAATAAACCCTCATATCTATGGTCAATTGATTTCCATCAAGTTGTCAATTCGGTGGGGAAAGAATAGTCTTTTCAACAAGTGGGGCCAGGACAATTCCATATTCACATGCAGAAGAATGAAGTTGAATCCCCACCTCACACCATATACAAAAATCAACTCAACATGGATGATAGACCTAAATGGAAGAGTTTAAACTATAAAACTCTTAGGAAAACATGCAGAGGAATAAATCTTAATGATCTTGAATTAGGCAATGGATTATTTTGAGGTTTCTTTCCAGGTGATTAAAATGTTCTAAAATTAAAATGTTAAAAATGTTCTAAAATAAAACAAAAATGTTTAAAAATGTTCTAAAATGTGGATGATTGGTGATGATGATGTCCCTTATACAAAGGGGAAATTTGGACACAGAGACAGACCCACATAGCAGGGAGAGGATGTGAAGAAGAGACACAGGGAGAAGGCGGCCGTCTGCAAGCCAAGGAGCGAGGCCTCGGAAGTAATGAATCCTGGCTGGGTGCGGTGGCTCGTGCCTGTAATCCCAGCCCTTTGGGAGGCCGAGGTGGGTGGATCACCTGAGATAAGGAGTTTGAGACCAGCTTGGCCAACATGGAGAAACCCCGTCTCTACTAAAAAAATACAAAAAATTAGACATGTGTGGGTGGTGGCAGGCACCTGTAATCCCAGCTACTCGGGAGGCTAAGGCAGGAGAATCACTTGATCCTGGGAGGCAGAGGTCGCAGTGAGCCGAGATCACATTATTGCACTCCAGCCTGGGCAACAAGAGTGAAACTCTATCTCTAAAAAAAAATTGTTTTTGTCATGTTAGCCAGGCTGGTCTTGAACTTCTGACCTCAGGTGATCCACCCACCTGGGCCTCCCAAAGTGCTGGGATTATAGGCAGGAGCCACCACGCCTGCCCAGGATTGGTTACTTCTGAGGCCTCACTCCTTGGCTTGCAGATGGCCGCCTTCTCCCTGTATCTCTTCTTCACATCATCTCCCCTCTATGTGGGTTTGTCTCTGTGTCCAAATTTCCCCTTTGTATAAGGACACCCATCATATTGGATCAGGACCCACCCTAATGATCTCATTTTAACTTTACTTCTGTAAAGACCCTATTTCCAAGTAAGGTCACATTCTGAGGTCCTAGGGGTTAGGACTTCAACATCTCTTTTGGGGGAATGCAGTTCAACCCCATAAAAGACCCTTTCCCTGATCATGAGCACCCTTTGTTGATTGCAATAAGATCCAGGTTTTCAGAGAGGCAAGGGGATGCCATGCAGCCAGACTCCCAGCTCTGGGGCCTGGCTGGCACATGAAAAGATCAAGGGGTTTTATTCTCCCAATCTCCCTGGGGGATGCAATGACAAATTCAAATCAGGCCTCCGTTGTCTCCTGCCAGCTGGCGGTGCAGACAGGGCCTCTTGGTTCATCCCTTCTCAAGGAGAAAGGCCTGGATTCTCCACCAGGTGGGGTCTGTGCTGGGTATTGTGTGTAGAGTCAGAGGGACATGCCTGGTAATGTCATCTGGACCCCTGCCACAAGCCTCACCAAGCCAAGGGCCTTCCAGTGCCATCAATGTGGGCCCTGAGTGTAGTACTTGAACCTTTGAGAGGCTACAACTTATTTATTATTATTTTTTTAGACAGAGTCTCACTCTGTCACTCAGGCTGGAGTGTAGTTGCATGATCATAGCTCACTGCAGCCTCAAACTCCTGTACTCAAACAATCCTCCCACCTCAGTCTCCAAGTAGCTGGGATTACAGGTGTGCACCAGCCCACCCGTCTCATTTCTGGTTTTTTTTTTTTTTGAGACGGAGTCCCGTTCTGTCGCCAGGCTGGAGTGCAGTGGCACGATCTCGGCTCACTGCAACCTCTGCCTCCCAAGTTCAAGTGATTCTCCTGCCTTGGCCTCCCAAGTAGCTGGGACTACAGGTGCATGCCACCACACCCAGCTAATTTTTGTATTTTTAGTAGAGACGAGGTTTCACCCTATTGGCCAGAATGGTCTCAATCTCTTGACCTAATGATCCGCTCACTTCGGGCTCCCAAAATGCATTTTTGTATTTTTTTGTAGCAATGGGGGTTTCATCATGTTGCCCAGGTTGGTCTGGAACTCCTGGGCTCAAGCGATCCTGACACCTCAGCCTCCTGAGTCGCTGGGACTATAGACATGTGCCACTATGCCCAGATAATTAAAAAAAAAAATTTTTTTTTTGTAAAGATGGGGTCTCATTGTGTTGCCCAGGCTGGTCTCGAACTCCTGGCCTCAAGTGGTCCTCCCTCCTTGGCCTCCTGGAGCCCTGGGATTACGGATATGAGCCACCACACTGGCCTCACAAAGTGATTTTAAGTTCTACGCACTGAGCATGAAACACTATGCTATCATTGCCTGCCAAAATTACTCACGTGTAAGAACAGATGATTCCCCTTGAGCTTGTTAATGTCCCTAGGATTTGTTAATATCATGGTTGGGTCTTTATTGTTTTTCTTTGTAACTTTTTTGTCTTCCTTATTCATTTGACTTGTTACATTCTTACTTGCACTTGTGTTTTAATTCCATTGGTACTTGCATCCAGCACTGGACACATGACCTGAAGATTCTTTTAAGCTGGGCACAGTGGCTCATGCCTGTAATCCCAGCACTTTGGGAGGCCAAGGTGGGTGGATTGCCTGAACTCAAGGGTTCAAGACCAGCCTGGCTAACATGGTGAAATCCTGTCTCTACTAAAAATACAAAAATTAGCCGGGTGTGGTGGCACATGTCTGTAATCCCAGCTAATTGGGAGGCTGAGGCAGGAGAATCACTTGAACCTGGGAGGTGGAGGTTGCAGTGAGGTGAGATCATGCCACTGCACTCCAGCCTTCGACACTTCGACAGAGAAGACTCCATCTCAAAAAAAAAAAAAAAAAAAAAAAAAGAGAGAAGAAGAAGAAGAAGAAAAAGAGACATTTAGGACAGCTGTGGTGGCTCATATCTATAATCCCAGCACTTTGGGAGGCCGAGGCAGGCAGATCGCCTGAGGTCAGGAGTTTGAGACCAGCTTGGCCAACACAGTGAAACCTCATCTCTACTAAAAATACAAAAATTAGCCGGGCGTGATAACGCCCACCTGTAATCCCAGCTACTCCGGAAGCTGAGGCAGGAAGGGGGTGGAGATTGCAGTGAGCTGAGATGGCACCACTGTACTCCAGCCTGGGCGACAGAGTGAGACCCTGTCTCAATAAATAAATAAAAAATAAAATGAGACATTTAGTTACTGTATTCGTCCATTCTCACATTGCTATAAGGAAATACCCAAGGTTGGGTAATTTATAAAGAAAAGAGCTTTAATTGACTCACAGTTCCACATGGTTGGGAAGGCCTCAGGAAACTTACAATCATGGCGGAAGGCACCTCTTCACAGGGTGGCAGGAGAGAGACTGAGGGAGAAACTTGCCAAACGTTTATAAAACCATCAGATCTCGTGAGAACTCACTGTCAGGAGAACAGCGTGGGGAAACCGTCCCCATGATCCAATCACTTCCCACCGGGTACCTCCCACGACAAATGGGGATTGTGGGGATTACAATTCAAGATGAGGTCAGGTAATGGCTCACACCTGTCATCCCAGCACTTTGGGAGGCTAAGGCAGATGGATCACCTGAGGTCAGGAGTTCAAGACCAGCCTGGCCAATATGGGGAAACCCCGTCTCTACCAAAAAAAAAATTAGCTGGGCATGCTGGCGTGCACCTGTGGTCCCAGCTACTCGAGAGGCTGAGGTGGGAGAATTGCTTGAACCCAGGAGGTAAAGGTTGCAGTGACCCGGGATCATGCCACTGAACTCCAGCCTAACGATGAAGTGAGACCCTGTCTAAACACACACACATACACACACACATACACAATTCAAGATGAGATTTGAGTGGGGACATGGCCAAACCATATTAGTTACCTAAAAGCAAACAAGTGGATATAAATAAAATATTAAGTAACTGGTGGTATGCACAGCACAGGAGGCAGTTTTTTGAGGAGGACTAAAGTGAAGACAGGCTGAATCACCTCCTTGAAATGTGCTGACACCCAGGCAGCATGGGCTTTCATAGACCCATTTTACAGTGGAAGAAACTGAGGCTTGGGGAGGTGGAGTCACTGGCCCAGGGACATGTTTGGAACACAAATCAGCCCTACTACAGAAGCTGTGCTCTTTCCTTCCCTGGCGGTCCTGCCTCTGGATGTTTTCTCGAGCTGTTCCAACCACCTGGCTTTTCCTCTGCCCATCTCTGCCACTTTTTGCCCCTGCCACCTCCAGGAAGCCCTCCTGACTCTTCCAGCCCATTGCCCCTGGGTCTTTCATCACTATGACAGCTGGGCTGGGGTCTGGCACAGGCAGGGGCTTATCCACCCGTCCCACAGAAGGGAGCACACCATGGAGCTGGCCAGATACCTGTTGAGTTTGTGAGACCTCGTATTGGCGTGAAAAGGGTTAACTCACTTCATTTGCATACTGTGCCCAGATTTGTCTTGGGAATACATTGCAGCATAATTGAAGAGAGGAAGGGGAGTTGCAGATACCCTGGAGGGGTGGATGAAGGGAAAAGGGCTTATTCTGGGCAAAACTAGAGGATCCTGAGCTGGGGGAGGGGAAAGGATGTAAGGCACAAATCACTCTAACTGATGTGGGGCCACTTAGAATGACATTCTTCTTCCCATGGCACACCAACTTCTGTGCTTTTTTTTTTTTTTTTTTTTGCATATTTTCCATATTTTCCCTCAGACTATAATAAGGCTAATCTTGGTTTACATAGATCGGACACGTAGCACATCCTTCTGAAAGTTGAGCAAACAGCAATCCTAATGGGGGATTCAACCCACTCCGTGTTAACCACTATGCAGACCAGTATGTAAGTCAATCAACAAATATCCACGAGCAGCTTCTAGTTAAGTTTAATCACATGCAGTTCTTAGAGCAGCACATGGCACATAGCAGGCACTTAATAGATGTCACAATTTTTTTTTTTTTTTTTTTTTTTAAGACAGAGTCTCACTCTTTCACCCAGGCTGGAGTGCAGTGGTGCGATCTTGGCTCCCTGCAACTTCCACCTCCCGGGTTCAAGCGACTGTCCTGCCTCAGCCTCCTGAGTAGTTGGGACTACAGGGCCGCACCACCATGCCTGGCTAATTTTTGTATTTTTAGTAGAGACGAGGTTTTGCCATGTTGGCCAGGCTGGTCTCGAACTCCTGACCTCAGGTGATCTGCCGGCCTTGGACTCCTAAAGTGTTGGGATTACAGGCGTGAGCCACCGTGCCCGGCCGATATTGTTATTTCACACCTTCGGAGGAGACAGCAGGCGTGGATGTGAACTTAACCCTCCTGCTGCCACCCTCGCTGACTCCCACCCACCCTGGCCCACAGGGAATGGCTTAGACCAGGAGGCTGAGACCATGAGGCAGCGAGTGGGATCGTCCTGGCAGCGGAGATGTTGCTCAGGATAAAACGGGAAGGGCTAAATAAATCTGCTCGAGATGTGTCCCAATTACCCGCTCAAACTCCTCTGCCTGTGCCTGGCACTCTGGGGCCCTGGAGAGGGGAGTTTTTCTGATGCCCGAGAGGCTCAGGGCTGCTGCAGCATTTCAGATGCAGCACACGAGTCCCCCAGCCTGTGGTCACTGTCCTTGTCCCCCAATATTGTCATAACTTTTTTGGGGGGAGGGGGGAACAGAAAGAAACCCAAATATTGGGATGTTTCTGAGCTGGGAAGGCCCCGACATAGAACAACACAACCTTCCATCGGATGACCGCCTGTTATGTGCTGTGGGCCAAGACCTTCCCAGGCAGCTGGGCAGCAAAAATCTATGCTATGAGATGAGACTGATTATTTTTGTTCCCTTTTTGCAGCTGAGCAAACTGAGGCTCAGAGAGGGAAGGGTGGTACTGACCCTCCAATAGCTTGGGAGAGGCAGCGCTGGGCTTCCAGGCTTAGGTCTGACTCCGACTCATTCCTTAATTCATGTTTGCATCCAACGGATATTTATTGAGCAATTACCAAGTGCCAGGCACTGTTCTAGGCACCAGGAAAAAGCAGGGGACAAAACAGGGCAGTAACTCCAGCCCTCATGGGCTGACTTTTTTAACGGGGGAGATAGGCATGAGCCAGATTAAAAAAAAATGTACCATGGGTCAGATGGGACATGCCAGGGAGGAACATGGAACAGGAAATGGGAAGGGTTGAGGGTGTAATTATACATAGGTGGTCACAGAAAGCCTCACTGTGATGGGTTTTTTGTTTGTTTTTTATTTTTTCGAGACAGCATCTCACTCTATCACCCAGGCTGGAGTGCAATGGCACAATCTCAGCTCACTGCAACCTCCACTTCCTGGGTTCAAGCAATTCTCCTGCCTCAGCCTCCCGAGTAGCTGGGATTACAGGTGTGCGCCACTACACTGGCTAATTTTTGTATTTTTAGTAGAGACGGGGTTTTACCACGTTGGCCATGCTGGTCTTGAACTCATGACCTCAAGCGATCTGCCTGCCTTGCCTCCCAAAGTGCTGGGATCACAGGCATGAGCCACTGCACCCAGCCCATCACTGTGATGTTTGAACAGAGGCCAGGATGAAGTGGGAGAAGAGCTCTCCAGGCAGATGGCACAGCCCATGCAAAGGCCCTGGGGCAGGACCGTGCCTGGCGTGTTGGAGGATCAGCAAGGAGGCCCATGTAGCTGGAGCAGAGTGAGGAGTGGGAAAGAGGGAGTAGAGAAGGCAGGAACAGGGCAGGGTGTGCAGGGCCTTCTTGGCCACAGGAAGACTTGGGCTTTTCCCCTGAGGGAGGTGGGAGCCATGGAGGGTCATATGCAGAGGCGGAGCAGGACCTGATTCAGATGCTCACAGGTGCCCTCTGGCTGCTGTTGTGGTGAGGACAGACTGTGAGGAGGCAAGGTGGGACTCAAGGGACCAGGGTGGAGATGACTGCACTGGCCCAGGTGGGCAATGGTGGGGCTGGATCCAGGGAGAGGCTGAGGGAGTGGGAGAAGTGGCCAGTCTGGGGACAGACAGAGACAGAGTGACCCTCAGCCAAGCTTCTGACCCGCTTGCAGGCTTTCTGGGGCCTGGACAACCTGCAGGCACCAATGAGGGCCACATGCTCATCATTAACCCAGATGATGGGGGTTCAGGGGGCTGCTGCCTGATCAGGATTTAGCCCACGGGTGTGCACCAATCAGGGTTAGTACCCAGAACTCCCAAGCCTCCTGACCTCTCCAGCTGCTACCCCCAGGCCCTGTGCAGCAAGGTCAAAGAGGGCACACCCCCACCCCCAGGCCAGGCCGCTTGTGCCCCCAGTAACTCTGTGTATTGCCACCTGTTCTACCCTTTTGCATAGCTGTGCATTCCCCTGAGCACTTTAGCAGGAGCCCCCAGAGGGCGGAGCAGGAGGCACCGATGATGTCATTCTCAGGGCCAGCCACTCCCAGTGTGCACCAGATCTGACCAAGATCCAAAGACAACCAGAGTTCCCAGATGACACTGGGGCTGCAGGCAGTGCCTGAAATAGCATTTCACGAGCGCAGCCTCTGTTCCAGGCACTGTTCCTGGGGCTTTCCAATGACGCCTGCCCTCGCAGTCCTAGGTCTGTGCTGTTCCTGCCACATTTTATGGGTGAGACACAGAAAGCCTGAGCACCAGCCCATGCCTGCACAACACAGCCAGGATTGGAAACCGTCTCTGGGCAAAGGCTGTCCCTAGGACTCTGGTGGAAGCCCGCTCTGCCCTCAAATCAAGGGAAAGGTGAGGGGCCTGAGAGGTCAGTAATCAGTGGATTTCTCAGAGCAGAGATCCCTTCCCAACACAAACTAGACTTGCATACTTCCAGTGATGGGACCCTCACTCCCTGTACAGGAGAGGTGCCTTGGTTTTGGACAATGCTGAGAGTTAGAGAATATTTCCTTTCAGCCACTTGGGCTCCCTCTCCTTCCTTTAATCTCCCTCCTTTGACCCTGCTCCTCCTCTTTGGAAGCTGCGCAGAAAAAAATCGCCCTTTCCCCTCCTTTCCCCTCTTTTCCATCCTTCCTCTTTCTTTCCTCTCCCTCCACATCTTTCTCTTCTTCCTTCCCCCCCAGCTCCCTTTCTCCTTCCTGTCCCTTTTTCCTCTGTCTTCTCCTCTCCATTCTCCCTCCCCTTCCTCCCTTCCTCTCCGCTCCTCTTCCTCCATGAAACCTTTTCAGCTGTTCCTCTGAGGATCAGAACTTGATAGAAAAGATGATTCCCTGAATTTGGAGTCAGACACTTCACTACCTCGCAACTCTGTAGCCCTGGGCAAGTCATATCATCTCTTTGAGCCTCCATTTCCTCATCTGTTAAAAAAAAAAAAAAAAGTGATATTCCCTGTCTTTGTTTCCCCTGTAGCCTCAGTGACTAGCTCAGGGCCTGGGACACAGTAGTTGCTCAATAAGTGTTTGCCAAATGATCGAATGTTGGCACCCTTTCTTTTTCCTTTCACTTCTTGACCCATTGATTATTCCTTGTATGCCCCAAATCCAACTCTGCTCAAGAGAGGGCTTGGCTGGACCTTGTGGCCAGTGTGGAACTGAAAAGTTAGACAAAGTCTGCCTCCTGGTTCTCTTCCTCGTTGAACAATTTGCATTTAAATCATGAATTGTAATAGTTAATTATGTCATTAGCTGCTTAACATGTCTTCCCACGCATTCTGTGTGCCAAGAGGGCAGGGTGGGGAGTTTTATTCACATTGTTCATGCTTGTAGTTCCAGCACCTTGGACAGCACCTGTCACATATTAGGTGCTCAATAAATGCCGGTGTGAGTGGCTGAGGGGTGGGGTGGGGGAATGAAC
Organism: Nomascus leucogenys; assembly: GCF_006542625.1. Lineage (NCBI taxonomy): Eukaryota > Metazoa > Chordata > Mammalia > Primates > Hylobatidae > Nomascus > Nomascus leucogenys. The sequence goes on along the minus strand of NC_044397.1, from coordinate 90,028,617 downwards.
AGCGCATGGTATATCCTTTTTTGCTTCCTTTTTCCTTATGCTCCAATCTATCAAGTTTTCTAAATCAAACACTCCTCTTAGTGAGGTTCCAGGCAGAGAATGTGGCACGATCACCTCCCTCTTTTTGCGCCCCATACTCCTGTTAATGCAATCGGCACTTTTCTCCCTTTTTCTGCTTTTTTTCTTCAGGAGAGGAAAATGTTAAAAATGTGATGATGCAGTCGGAAGTGTTTTAAACCTTCAGACAATTCAGACTTGAGAATCAAGTGATGGAGGAAGAGCTAAAAAAAAATACATTCTCGTTTATTAGGAGGAGAAAGAAAGTGCCATCTCAATAAGATCGAGGCTCGTTAATGCTGGAATATAAAGATAGACACTTCCTGTCCTCGACAGGCAAACTTCACCCACAGCTGTGAGCGCCAGGCCCTCAAGAGTGGCTGGGGCAGGACGGCTACAAAGAGAATTTGATTGCTCCGGAGTTGAAGCCCAACGTGTTCGAGGAGTCATGCCAAGATTCAGTGAAGGTCACACAGGATGTGAGCTGCTGTGGGGAGGGGTTGTCCTTGGGACTCTCCTGGGACACGGGAAGGCTCCACCCCCATGAGAAGAGGATTCTCCCTCCTAGTCTGTTACATGCAAAGGTCTCATCTGAGCCAAGTCTTGCACAGATGTCCTTTTTCCCGGGGAAGGAAGTTTCTAGCAAACACCCAGGTACTCACTGCATGACCTTGGGCACATGTCACCTGCTCGCTGGGCCTCAGTTTCCCCATCTGCCAAATGTAGAGAATATTTTAATACTTAACACGCTAATAGTAGCTGTGATGGGTTGCTGTTATTATTAGCTGTTCTTACTCTTTTTATTGTTGCTTCCATAATACGCTTGCCAGGGTGTTTGTCCAGCCTGCGGGGATTTTCTTGACCCTCTGTCCCTTTGACACCTCAGCTGCCTCACTCACTGTGTGACCCCACCCTCTGGTCTCAACAGATTGGACCTGGGGGGCTATCACCACCCAGGTTATACAAATAGGCTGAGCCAATACGATTCTTTCTTTCTTTTCCTTCCTTTTTCTTTCTCTTTCTTTTTCTTTCTTTCTTTCTTTCTTTCTTTCTTTCTTCCTTCCTTCTTTCCTTCTTTCTTCTTCTTTCTCTCTCTTCCTTTCTCTCCCTCTCTCCCTTCCTTCCTTCTGTCTTTGTTTTTTGCTTTGTTGTTGTTGTTGTTTGTTTGTTTTTGAGGCGGAATTTCGCTCTTCTCATCCAGGCTGGAGTGCAGTGGCGCGATCTCGGCTCATTGCAATCTCTGCCTCCTACGTTCAAGCGATTCTCCTGCCTCAGCCTCCCCAGTAGCTGGGATTACAGGCATCTGCCACCACGCCAGGTACATTTTTTGTATTTTTAGTAGAGATGGGGTTTCACCATGTTGGCCAGGCTGGTCTGAACTCCTGACCTCGGGTGATCCACCCGCTTTGGCCTCCCAAAGTGCTGGGATTAAAGGCATGAGCCACCACGCCCGGCCCCAGAGGAATTTTTTAACAGGGAAGGGATTCCATGTCTGGCTTTAAAAGGTCGATATAGCACATGAAGGAGCAACGTTTCCTGAAAAGTGAAAAGTCAGCCTATATTTATCCAATGACCCCGATGGCACAACCAGCTCATTGATGAGAAATATTTAATAGCTGTTTGGGGCTGCGTTGAGAAGGATTCTGAGCCTGTGTCTCAGTTCTGCAGGGAAAGGAGTGCTGCAATTTATTAGTGATGCCTGGGCCTTGACTCCCTGGGAAAGAGTTCTGTTATCAATTAGTGATGCCTGCCATGGACCATTGAATGGAGCCTGGTGGTCTGTTTGTCATACATTTGCCTTCTCCAGGTTTAGTAGCTGCTGCTTCTCAGAGAAAATCCTCCACACCCTCCTACAGAGGACAGTAGGATGGCTCCAGACTCAGACAGTCAGGGGTTCCAGTCTTGGCTGGACTGCTTTCTCACTGTGTGACTTTGGACATGTGGCTTCTCATCTCTGTGCTTCATGTTTTCTCCTCTGCAAAGAGGGAACAGAAATCTCATCCACACAGAGTTCTTTTGCAAATAGTTTTAAGTATCCGGCATGCCAGAGGGTTCTGCTGCAGTTGATATTGGCCTCTCCAGGGCCCCCTCACTGTGGCCCAGGGTCTGAAGCTAAATCAGTTTTATTTCCAGCTCCAGCTCCAAGGTTGGTTCCAATTCTGCCCTCGAGACCTGGCAGACACCCTTAGCTGCATCTTGCACCTGGGGTTTGTCCCCAGTGCTGCCACAGACATGCCCCCACTTGGTGGTGGCGTGCATGAAACAAAATGGACACAGGGACTGTTTGGCTTGGAACTCTACTGGGGAGGAGGTCCCCACACCTGGCGTCCACTCACCTCCCTGTCCACCTGGACCTGCAAAGGTGATTCTTGCCAGCCTGAGTGGGGACTCTTCCGTGCCTGGCTGCTTCCAGCACTTGGCCTGATGTCCCACCATCAACATTTATGTCTGCAGGTGGCTGGGACCACTCTGCCTTCTTTGTGAATTGGCATGGACTGGAGGGACTTTGGGGAGCTGAGGGAGAAGTGGACGCCTCAACAGCATCTTGCTGGTGCCTGACCAAGAGGTGACTTTGGAGACTTTTCTCCAAAGACTTTTCTTTTGGAGAACAATAAAAGTACAGAGTGGCCTGGGCACGGTGGCTCACGCCTGTAATCCTAGCACTTTGAGAGATCGGGGTGGGTGGATCACAAGGTCAGGAGTTTGAGACCAACCTGGCCAACGTGGTGAAACCTCGTCTCTACTAAAAATACAAAAATTAGCCGGGCATGATGGCACACACCTGTAATTGTAGCTACTCAAGAGGCTGAGGCAGGAGAATTACTTGAACCCAGGAGGTGGAGGTTGCAGTGAGCCAAGATCGTGCCACTGCACTCCAGCCTGTGCAACAGGGCAAGTCTCCGTCTCAGAAAAAAAAAAAAGAAAAAGTACAGAGTGAGGCAGGGTTCACTCAGCCTCGGGACCAGCGGGGAGATGTGCTCCTCCCAGGCATCCCAGACCCTTCCTGGCCCCCTGACTTTACTCCCACACCCCACTCGGGCTTTGCACCCTCCACTCAGCAGCCAGAGGAAGATTTAAAAACACGAACGTGGCTGGGCACAGTGGCTCACACCTGTAATCCCAACACTTTGGGAGGCCGAGGTGGGTGGATCACCTGAGGTCAGGAGTTCAAGACCAGCCTGGCCAACATGGTGAAAACCCATCTCTACTAATAACACAAAAATTAGCTGGGCGTGGTGGTGTGTGCCTGTAATTCGAGTTACTTGGGAGGCTGAAGCAGGAGAATCGCTTGAACCCAGGAGGCAGAGGTTGCGGTGAGCTGCGATTGTGCAACTGCAACCCAGCCTGGGTGACAGAGTGAGACTCTGTCTCAAAAACAAACAAACAACAACAACAAAACTGGAATCAGATCAGGCCACCCCTTCTCCAGACCCTTCCGTGGGCCTCCTCCAGTGCTCTCTCCATAAAGTCCATATTCTTCCCCAGACCCCCTGCCCATCTCTGAGCCTCAGTTTATTCATCTGTCAAATGGGTCTATGAGCCATCAGACTGTGAGCCCACAGTTGGCCATCTTGTTCCTTGCTGTATCCCCAGCACCTAGAACAGCACCAGACACACAGCAGGTGCCTAATAAATGAATGGAGGAATAAGCAAGCAAACCAATCAGCAAATTCATTCACACTTGCAGGCTCAGCTCTGTCCTTCAGTGGCCTCAGTGACTCCCGCCTGGTCCACATCTGGCTGCCTCTCTGAGCTCTGTCTTTCTGGGATTGATGAGTTGGGTCTAAGCAGAGGCCCAGGGTACAGATGTCACTGTGGCCTCTGTGTCCCCCACCTGTGTCACCACAGCTCCTGGGCTGCAGCCTGTGAGGGAAGACAGATGGGCTCATAATGTCCAATGAATCGTAGCCGCCACATCCCAACCTGGAAACATGCCCAGCCCACTCATCCGCAGGTCTGTGACATGTAAGAGTTGGTGCTACTCTTCCCCTGTGTGTGCCAGACCCTGTGTGGCCACCTGGGTTGGTGTCATCCAGGGGAAATAACAGCCTTTGTCCTCCCCACCCCACCTGACCCGTTTTCTCCTCTCTGCCACGAAAGTCAACATTCTGGACAAGGGTGGGAGGAAGAAGCGCTTCCACATTTCGCAGGAGGACTAACATTAATTAAGCACTTAATATGCAATGGGCCCCATTTGGAGCCCTTTATTACAGTTTCCACATTTAATCCTCCAACAATCCTATTACCAGCCCCATTTTACAGATGGGGAAACTGAAGCACAAGTGACTTGCCCAAGGTGCAGAGCCACCAAGAGCGCTTATGGCAGTATTGTCTCCAATAGCAAAAATGGAAACAACCTAGATGTCCACCCATGGGGAATAATTAAAATACTCTGTTTTTTTTGTGTGTTTCTGTTTTTTTTTTTTTTTGAGTCGGAGTCTTGCTCTGTCCCCCAGGCTGGAGTGCAGTGGCGCGATCTCGGCTCACTGCAAGCTCCGCCTCCCGGGTTCACGCCATTCTCCTGCCTCAGCCTCCCAAGTAGCTAGAAGTACAGGCACCCGCCACCACGCCCAGCTAATTTTTGTGTTTTTAGTAGAGACAGGGTTTCACCGTGTTAGCCAGGATGGTCTCCGTCTCCTGACCTCATGATTCGCCCACCTCGGCCTCTCAAAGTGCTAGGATTACAGGCGTGAGCCACCGTGCCCGGCCAATACTCTGATTTTAATTAAAACATTAACCAGGTGTAGTGGCACATACCTGTAGTCCTGGTGACTCGAGACGCTGAGGCATGAGGATCACTTGAGCCCAGGAGTTGGAGGGTGCAGTGAGCTATGATCGCACCACTGCACTCCAGCCTGGGCAACAGAGCCAGACCCTGTCTCTAAACAAGAAAACAACAACAACAAAATTAGACCAGGTGTGGTGGCTCGCACCTGTTATCCTAGCACTTTGGGAAGCTGAGTTGGGAGGGTTGTTTGAGGCCAGGAGTTTGAGACCAGCCTGGGCAACATAGCAAGACCCCATCTCTAAAACAAATTAAAAGAAAATTAGCCAAGCACTGTGGCACACACCTGTGGTCCCAGCTACTCGGGAGGCTGAGGCGGGAGGATCGCTTGAGCCTGGTGAGTGGAGGTTGTAGTGAGCAGAGAGTGACAAAGAAAGACTCTGTCTCAAAGCAAAAAGAGAGAGAGAGGAAGAAAAATTTTTAAACCCAGTCTGGTTCCATATAATACCCAAAAGAATTGCAAACAAGTGTTCAAACAAAAACTAGTATACACATATTCATAACAGCTTGATTCGCAATTTTCAGAAGCTGGAAACAACCTAACAGTCCACCAACGGATGGATGAATAAGCAAAAGTGGTCCATGCATGCCGTGGAATATATTCAGCCATAAAAAGGAATGAAGTTCTGGCCGGGTGTGGTGGCTCACGCCTATAATCCCAGCACTTTGGGAGGCTGAGGCGGGCAGATGACTTGAGGTCAGGAGTTTGAGACCAGCCTGGCCAACATGGCAAAACCCTGTCTCTACTAATAATACAAAAGTTAGCCGGACATGGTGGTGGGCGCCTGTAATCCCAGCTACTCGGGAGGCTGAGGCAGGAGAATCACTTGAACCCGGGACGCAAAGGTTGCAGTGAGCAGAGATCTCACCATTGCACTCCAGCCTGGGCAACAAGAGCTAAACCGTCTCAAAAAATAATAAATCAATAAATAATAGTCTGCCTTATTCCCTCAGTGGAATACTATGCAGCTGTATAAGAATTGGGAGTCATTTTGTTGTGTTTTGAGAGGGGCTCTCACTCTGTCGCCCAGGCTGGAACGCAGTGGCACAATCATGGCTCCCTGCAGCCTTGACTTCCTGGGCTCAAGCGCTCCTCTCACCTCTGCCTCCTGAGTAGCTGGGACTACAGGTGCACCACCATGCCTGGCTAATTTTTTATTTTGATTTTTAGTAGAGATGGGGGGTCTCGCTATGTTGTCCAGTGTGGCCTCGAACCCCTGGCCTCAAGTGATCCTCCAGCCTCAGCCTCCCAACATTCTGGGATGACAGGTGTGAGCCACTGTGCTCAGCAGAGGTGAGAATCTTTGTGTACTGAAAAGAAATTATCTCGAAGGTGTCTTGTTAAGTCAGGAAGATGCAGAACAGCTTGTGGGTACACATGCATGTGTGTGAGAAAAGCAAGTAGGCAAGAAAAATACACACACAAGTGCTTGTGTGTACACACCCTGTCCCTGGAAGGGAGACAGGGGACATGGGATAACAATGGCTACCTCTGGGGATGGTTACTGGGTGATCAGGGCCAGGACAGGGAGGGGAATTTTTCCCCCCATACCTTGAAAGGCAAAAAAACATGATAGTAAAAGCGAGCTCTGGGCCAGGCGCAGTGGCCCACGCCTGTAATCCCAGTGCTTTGGGAGGCCAAGGCGGGCAGATCCCCTGAGGTCAGGAGTTCAAGACCAGCCTGGCCAACATGGTAAAACCCCATCTCGACCAAAAATATAAACAAATTAGCTGGGTGTGATGGCGCACGCCTGTGATCCCAGCTACTTGGGAGGCTGAGGCAGGAGAATCACTTGAACCTGGGAGGCAGAGGTTGCAGTGAGCCAAGATCGCACCAATGCACTCCAGCCTGGGTGACAGAGTGAGACTCCATCTCAAAATAAATAAATAAATAAAATTAAAAAGCCAGCTCTGCCAGAAAAAGAGCTTGTCCAGAAAAAGAGAAAGTGGCTGAATGCATGCAGAGACCACACCCCAAACCAGTTCAGAATGGCGGATCCCCTCCAAAATGTGGCAACGAAAAAGGAAGTCTGCCGGTTGCAGTGGCTCATGCCTGTAATCCCTGCACGTTGGGAGGATGACACAGGAGGATCACTTGAGTCCAGGAGTTTGAGACCAGCCTGACCAACATAGCAAGACCCCATCTCTAAAAAGATTTTAAAAAATTAGCTGCACAGGGTGGGGCATACCTGTAATCCCAGCTGCTTGGGAGGCTGAGGTTGGAGGATCACTTGAGCCCAGGAGGTTGAGGCTGGAGTGAGCTATGATCACACCACTACACTCCAGCCTGAGTGACAGAGTTAGACTTTGTTTCAAAAAAAACCCCAAAGAAAAACAAAAAAAGGAAGTCCTTTCCGTCTGGGCTTTCCTTGCCTCCTACTCTGAGCCACTAGTTTCTTCAGGCTTCCTGAAGCATGGACTTGCCTCCCGTTTGCTGCACGCGGGCCCCCATCCCTGGCTCTGCTCTTTCTCTCACACCCTCAGTTCCCAAGTTTGAGGAAGTTTTTCTTCCGAGAACGTTCACGCAAGCCTTTCGCACCCTGGGCCGGCGACACGTGAGCCTAGAAAAAAGCTTAAAGGTCAATGTCTATAATTGAATTTTCCTCTAGATAAAAATAGCATCTTTGTAATCGTTTAAATGGTTCTGAGGGAGGGAGAGGGAGAGCGAGAGAGAGAATGAGGGAGAGGACGAGAGGCACTGAGGGATGCTGTGTCTCCCAGCCAGCAGGTGCATGTGTGAGGGCATTTGTATGGATACATGTGTGTGTCCATGTGTCTAAGTTTGTGTGCATGCACCTGTGCACATGAGCTCACGTTTGTGTGAATTGTATGCATATGTGCATTTCATGTGCATGTGTGCACACATGAGCATGTGCATGCATGTTCATGTTTTGTGTGTGCCTGTGTGCCTGTCATTGTTCATGTGCATCTAAGTGCACACATGTCTCTCTGTGTGCATGTCTGCCTACATGCATGAGTATGTGAGTGTGCATCTGCGTGTGCAGGCATGTTCGATGCATGTGTGCACACATGTCTCTGTGTACACGAGCCTAAGTGCAAGTGTGTGTATGTATACACATATGAGTCCATGTGTCCATGTTTGGGTGTGCATGTATATTTATGTTTGTGTGAATCGTCTGTGTGCATGAATTTGTGAATATGCATGTGTGCACATGGCTTACATGCATGTGTGTGCATGTGTGAGTTTGCAGGCATGTTCAATGCATGTGTGCACATGTCTCTGTGTGCACATGTGCCTAAGTGCAAGTGTGTGCATGTATACACATGTGTCCATGTGTCCATGCTTGTGTGTGCATGTATGTTCATGTTTGTGTGAATTGTGTGTGTATGCATTTGTGAATATGAATATGTGTGCATGTGTGCACGCACATGTGCTTATGTGCGTGTGTGTGCCAGTTTGCATGTATGTACATGTTTCTGTGCACACATGTTCGCATGTAACCATGTGCACGTATGTCTCATGTGTGCATGTGTGTGCATGTATGTTCATGTGAATGTGTGCGCTCATGCCACATGTCTCTGTGTGCATGTGTGCATGTATGCCTACATGCATGTAGGCTCCCGTGTTTGTGCATGAGTTTGTGCACAGGTTTGTTGTGTACACACTGTCTGGGACCTGCCTTCATGCTTCAGTGCCCATTCCACCAGAGTGGCTGCCTGCACTTGGAAAATGAACAGGGATCTGGTCTCAAGCCTTCCTGAGCTCCAACCAGCCCTGCCTGAGCGACCTTGGGCGTATCATCTGTCCTGCTGAGCCTCCCATTTTCCCCATGTAAACTGGTGCGTGGGGTGAGCACAGCCACAGAGAGCTCCTCTGGCTGAGTGCTGAGTCTGTGAGGAACCGGAGCTGGGGGCTCAGCTGCAGTTGGAGCTTGACCTGGATGAATGGATGGCACGTGGAGGATGCTGGTGAGTGACCCAAGGAGGGGTGAGTGAGGTGGGTGTGGGCTTCTTCTCTGGGCCTCGGTTTCCCCTCCTTACCCTGGAGAGTTGGACTCAAGCCTCTCTTGATCCTTCTAGTGAAAACATCTCACACTTGGCTGTATCGGGGTTCCTCCTTCTGTCCCTCATTCTCAAATCCCCCCACCTCATCTTGAGTGTGGCCTGGGAGTGAATTGGAAAGGCTCTCTCTGGGACTCAGTTTCCCCACCCATAATAGAGAAAAGTCACTATACCCCTCTAACATTCAGTAATGTCCTCATGGAAATACATTTCCTCCCTACTAACTTTCAACAGAGGAAAGTTTATCATCATCTGCCCTTGCCTTTTTGTTTCTGTTTTGTTTTTTTGAGACAGGGTCTTGCTCTGTTGCCCAGGCTGGAGTGCAGTGGTGAGATCTCAGCTCATTGCAACCTCCGCCTCCCGGGTTAAGCGATCCTCCCACCTTTGCCTCCCAAGCAGCTGGGATCACAGGCATGCACAACTACACTCAGCTAATATTTGTATTTTTAGTAGAGATGCGATTTCAGCATGTTGGTCAGGCAGGTCTTGAACTCCTGACCTCAAAGTGATCCACCCCCCCTTTGCCTCCCAAAGTGCTGGGATTACAGGTATGAGCCACCGCTCCTGGCTGGAGTGCTTTTCTCCCAAGAGATCCACTTTAGTCTTCCCTTCTCCCCTTCAAATCTTTGCTCAAATGTCACCTCCGCAGAGAAGCCCTCCCTGACTACCGCAGCTAAAGAAGCCATGTCTCCACCACTCTCTACACCCTCACCTTACATTATTATTCTTCATAGCCCTTTCAAAAACCATTCATTATTTTCTACCTCGATGAGCGACTATGCCTCATCAACTTGAAGGCAGCCATTTTTGCCTGTCTTTCTGTTGTAAATTCCAAAGCCTAGAACAGAACTTGGCACACAGTAGGTGCTCAAAAATACTTGTTGAATGAATGAATGAATGAATGAATGAATAATGGAAGGTAGGAGGCTATGACTGCCAATTCACAGATATGGACACAGTGGTTCAGGAAGGGAACGTCACTCAGTCCAAGTCCCGCAATGGTCAGTGGCGAAAGTAGGGTCCAAACCCAGCTGGCTGGTCCCTCCTGTTCTTCCTCCCACTCATTCCCCAGGTCTGAGGGGCTGCCGAGCTGCTGCTAGCAATCTGGCTTCGACCTCCATCCATTGATCCACCAGAGGCTGCTCTGTGGGATGCACTTCCTGATTTAGCTAAAACACCCTGCACTGGCTACAGCAGGGTGATCGATGGCCCTACAGTCAACTCAGGCACCCCCAACGCAGACACATACATTTGAGTCCTCTCTCTAGCCCTTGCCCCTGCAATCCCAGGCTGAGGTGGTCCTGCTGGCGGGAAGTGGATGGAGCACATGTCGTGTGGTTCTAGATGGCGGTGGCCACATCTCCTAGGCACCTGTATTCTGCCAAGAGGAAGGGGAAAAGTTACTATGGTCAAGGAAATGGAAAATCAAAACCAGAACAAGATCTTGCTTCACATTGATCAGATTGCATAAATGAGGGGGAAAATGGATGAAATTAACTATTGATGAGGGTGAGGGAAATGGGACTCATGGACAGCTAGTGAGTCCAGGAATGGTGGGCGGCTTCGCAGCATCAAATAAAACTGCGATGCAGCAACTCTACCCAGATCTCTAACCCAGAGAAGATCTACATGCGTGTGCAAAGACGCCTGTTTGCTGATGTGCCCTACAGAGTCATGGTGGATAAACTATAGAATGTGCATCTTATGGAAACATATACAGCTGTTAAAAAGAAAGAGGGGCCTTGCGTGGTGGCTCATGCCTTGTAATCCCAGTGCTTCAGGAGGCTGAGGTAAGAGGATGGGTTAAGGCCAGGAGTTTGAGACCAGCCTAGGCAACATAGCGAGACTCCATCTCTGCTGCAAAAAAAAAAAAAAAAAAAAAAAGCTTTAAAAATTAGCCGGGCATGGTGGTGTGCACCTGTATTCCCAGCTACTTGGGAGGCTGATGCATGAGGATTGCTTGAGCCTAGGAGTTGAAAGTTACAGTGAGCTATGATTGCACCACTGCACTCCAGGCTTGGTGACAGAGTGAGACCCTGTCTGAAAGCAGAAGAAGAAGAGGAAGAGGAAGAAGAAGATGGAGAGGGAGAGGGAGAGGGAGAGGAAGAAGGAGAAGAAGAGGGAGGAGGAGGAGGAGGAGGGAAGAAGAAGAAGAAGAGGAAGAGGAGGAGGAGGAGGAGGAGGAAGGCTGATCCATGTATCCTGTCCTGGCAAGGGCTTTTTAGAGACAAGGACCAGAGGTCACCTAGGCTGGAATGCATTGGCATGATCTTGGCTCACTGCAGCCTCAAACTCCTGGACTCAAGTGATCCTCCCACTTCAGCCTCATGAGTAGCTGGAACTACCAGTGAACACCACCAGCCTGGCTAATTTTTTTTTTTTTTTGATGGAGTCTCGCTCTGTCGCCCAGGCTGGAGTGCAGTGGTAGTAGCTGGGACTACAGGTGCGTGCCACCATGCCTGGCTAATTTTTTGCATTTTTGGTAGAGACGGGGTTTCACCATGTTAGCCAGGATGGTCTCGATCTCCTGACCTCGTGATGTGCCTGCCTCGGCCTCCCAAAGTGCTGGGATTACAGGCATAAGCCACCACGCCCAGCCCAGGCCTGGCTAATTTTTTATAGGGACAAGGTCTTACTATGTTGCCCAGGCTGATCTCGAACTCCTGAGCGCAAGCGATCCTCCCACCTCAGCCTCCCAAAATGTTGGGATGTCAGGCAAGAGTCACTGCACTTGGGCAGAATCACCAGTTCTTTGATGCCCATGTCTGCACTCCTACTCTCTCTGTCCTCATTTGTTCCTTTATTCACTCAACAACTGTTGTGTGCGTGGCCCCGTTGTAGACACTGAAGACTCAGCAGAGAACAAGAGAGACGATATTTCCTGTACTCCTGGAACTGATGGAAGCTGGAGAGAGACGGAATTTGCAAGTAAGCAAAATAAATCGATCATTTCATTCTTTTTTTTTTGAGATGGAGTCTCACTCTGTCACCCAGGCTAGAGGGCAGTGGCACGATCTTGGCTCACTGCAACCTCGCCCTCCCAGGTTCAAATGATTCTCCTGCCTCAGCCTCCTGAGTAGCTGGGACTACAGGCATGCACAACCACGCCCGGCTAATTTTTGTGTTTTTAGTAGACATGGGGTTTCACCACATTGGCCAGGCTGGTCTTGAACTCCTGACCTCAAGTGATCCGCCCACCCTGGCCTCCCAAAGTACTGGGATTACAGGCGTGAGCCACTGCATCCAGCCGAAAATGACTGTTTCAGACAGTGATAACTGATGAACAGCAGTGAAACTGGGTGAGGTGGGAAAAAGTGATAGGTTGGAGGGATGCAGTTTTAGCTGGGGTGGTCAGGGAGGGCCTCTCTGAGGAGGTGACATTTGAGATGAGACCTGAATGATGACAAGGAGCTGGCTGTGAGAACATGTGGAGGAACAGTGTTCCAAGCAGAGGGAACAGTCTGTGAAAAGGCCCTGAGGCAGGACAGTGCCTGGGGCATTGGAGGAACAGTGAGGAGGCCTGTGTGGCTGGAGCAGAGTGAGGAGGGGGAGAGAGGGAGGAGAGGAGGGCAGGGAAGGGACAGGAGGACAGGTCATGCAGGGCCTTGTGGGTCGCAAAAAGAACCTGGGGCCAGGCATGGTGGTTCACGCCTGTAATTCCAGTACCTTGGGAGGCCAAGGTGGGTGGATCACTTGAGTTCAGGAGCTTAAGGTCAGCCTGGCCAACATGGTGAAACTCTGTCTCTACTAAAAATACAAAAATTAGCCGGGTGTGGTGACGGGCACCTATAGTCCCAGCTACTCCTGGGGCTGAGACAAGAGAATCGCTTGAACCCAGGAGGCAGAGGTTGCAGTGAGCCGAGATTGTGCCACTGCACTCCAGCCTGAGTGACAGAGCGAGACTCCATCGCAAAATAAATAAAATAAAATAAAATAAAATAAAAATAAAATAAAATGGACTTGGGCTTTGACCCTGAGGAAGGTGGGAGGCATGGAGGGCTGCGGGCAGAGGAGGGACAGGCCCTGACTCAGGTGCTCACAGGCACCCTCTGGTGGCTGCAGAGGGGAGGACAGACTGCGGCAGGTGAGGGTGGGAGCCGGGGAATCAGGACTGAGGCAACTGCCCGAGTCCAGGTGGGCAGGGATGGGGGCTGGACCTGGGGGAGACCACAGAAGGAGGAGGAGGATGAGGTTATACACATTCCACCTCACCTCCCTCCACCATGTGTGGCCCATCTGCAGGGCAGTGGCATGTCCCCAGCACCACCAGCAACACAAGCTCATGAATCCCCAGAGTCACTGCAGCTGCAGAACTGTTAGCTACGAGTGCCCTCGGAGGCCCAGAGATGTCCAGTGTCACCCCCAGGTCGCCCGGCGAGCTAGATGCAGAGCCAGGACTTGTGCCCTTGGTGCCACCTCCCCTCTGGCTCAGCTGTGCTCTGCCACCGCTTCCAGGGACAAAGATTAGGAGTTTGTTTACTGATACTATTTTTATTGATCTTTTTTTTAAAACAAGTGCTCAGCAAAAAAGATGCACTTAGCCAAACTGCTCCTATGATATCTGTGGGAATTCCTCTAAGCTGTCCCAGGCATGGGGACTATTGGGTGGGAAAAGCACAGAACTTGATCTCTTCAGATTTATTTTTAGTTAATTAATTATTATTATTATTACTATTATTATTATTATTGAGATGGAGTTTCGCTCTTGTTGCCCAGGCTGGAGTGCAGCGGCGCCATCTCAGCTTACTGCAATCTCTGGCTCCTGGGTTCAAGTGATTCTCCTGCCTCAGCCTCCCGAGTAGCTGGGATTACAGGCGCCCGTCACCACGCCCAGCTAATTTTTTGTATTTTTAGTAGAGACGGGGTTTCACCATGTTGGCCAGACTGGTCTCAAACTTGTGATTTCAGGTGATCCACCCGCCTCGGCCTCCCAAAGTGCTGGGATTATAGGCGTGAACCACTGTGCATGGCCCAGATATTTTTTTAATTTTATTTTATTTTAAGTTCCAGGATACATATGCAGGGTTGTTACATAGGTAAACATGTGCCATGGTGGTTTGCTGCACCTATCAACCCATCATCTAGGTGTTAAGCCCTGCATGCATTAACTATTTATCCTAATGCACTCCCTCCCCCGACTCCCCCAACAGGCCCCAGGCTGTGTTGCTCCCCTCCCTGGGTCCATGTGTTCTGATTTTTCAGCTCCCACTTATAAGTGACAACATGCAGTGTTTGGTTTTCTGTTCCTGTGTTAGTTTGCTGAGGATGATGGCTTCCAGCTTCATCCATGTCCCTGCAAAGGACATGATCTCATTCCTTTTTATGGCTGCATAGTATTCCATGGTGTATATGTACCACATTTTCTTTATCCAGTCTATCATTGATGGGCATTTGGGTTGATTCCATGTCTTTGCTATTGTGAATGGTGCTGCAATGAACATACACATGCATGTATCTTTATAATTGATTTATATTCCTTTGGGTATATACCCAGTAATAGGATTGCTGGGTCAAATAGTATTTCCGATTCTAGATCCTTGAGGAATTGCCACACTGTCTTCCACAATGGTTCAATGAATTTACATTCCTGCCAACACTGTAAAAGCGTTCCTATCTCTCCACAGCATCACCAGCATCTGTTGTTTTTTGACTTTTTAATAATTGCCATTCTGACTGGTGTGAGATGGTATCTCATTGTGTGTGTGGTTTTTGTTTGTTTGCTTGTTTGTTTGTTTTAGATGGAGTCTTGCTCTGTCACCAGGCTGGAGTGCAGTGGTGCGATCTCGGCTCACTGCAACCTCCAACTGGTCATGATCTCCTGACCTCGTGATCCGCCCGCCTCAGCCTCCCAAAGTGCTGGGATTACAGGTGTGAGCCACCGTGCCTGGCCTCGAATTGTAGTTTTGATTAGATCTCTCCAGATTTTGTTTCCAGCTATCATATAGGGTGATCAGCTCATCCAGGTTTGCCCAGGACTTTCCTGTTTTTAGCACCAAAATGCCCTCATCCTAGAGAACTCAGCTACAAACCAGATGGTTGATCATCTTACGATCACAAGGAAACCATGTGAGGTACTGAGTAGGTGGGATGGGGGGGTCCTCAAATAGAGTTGATAACAGTTTGTCTCTCGTCCGGTTATGCAAAGAGTCATCGCGAAAATGCATGTCCTGGTATAAAGTAAGCAATTAATAAATACTGGCTTTTGGAGGTTGAGGCTGCAGTGAGCTATGATTTTGTCACTGTGCTCCGGCCTGGGTGACACAGGGAGATCCCATCTCTTAAAAAGATTTTTTTTATTTAAAAAAATGATGGCTATTGCAAGGCAGGTGAGATGTTGAGGGCTTGTCATAAGGGCACCCATTTGTCAGAGGGAGTGTCTCAAGCCCCTTCTGAAAAGCAAAAAGTAGGCCGGGTGCAGTGGCTCATGCCCGTAATCCCAGTCAGTACCTTGGGAGGCCAAGGCGGGCGGAACATTTGAACCCAGGAGTTCGACTCCAGCCTGAACAACAAGGTGAAACCCTGTCTCTACCAAAAATACAAAAATTAGTCAGGCATGGTGGCGCATGCCTGTAATCCCAGCTACTTGGGAGGCTGAGGCAAGAGGATTGCTTGGACCCAGGAGGCAGAGGTTGCAGTGAGCCGAGATTGCACCAGTGGGCTGCAGCCTGGGTGACAGAGCGAGACGTGGTCTAAAATACAAAAATAAAAAATAAAAGCAAAAAGTGACATTGGACAGCCCTGCTCAGGATAGAGGAATGACACTCACGCTAAGACCCACTGTGTTTTCCTAATGTAATATGCAAGTCCTCTCTCGCTCTATAACATTCCATAGCTCCCACTGCCCTCTAGAGTAAATCCAACCCTCTCCCTTACAGACCCCATGAGAACCTGTGTGACTTTGTCCTACAACTCCTGAATTACCCTTAGCACCCACCCATATTCCCACCTCCAGACCTTTGAATGCAGTTTTCTCTGCTGAGATACCCTTCTCTGCTTACCTGGAGGACTCATTCAGAGCCCAAAAGCAGCCCTTTCCCTCCAGAAGTTGCTCCCACCAACAAACAACTATTCCTGGAGCACCTACTTCAGGGATCAGCAAACAACGGCTCTGTGGGCCAAATCTGGCCCCCTACTTGTTTTTGTAAATAAAGTTTTATTGGCACACAGCCATGTCCATTCATTAACCTGTTGTCTGTGGCTGCTTTCTTGCTAATATGGCAGAGTTGAATAGTTGACATGGGAACCATATGGCCTGCAAAATAAAAAATATTTACAGCCAGGTGGAGTGGCTCATACCTGTAATCCCAACAGTTTGGGAGGCTCAGGTGGGGGGACTGCTTGAGCCCGAGTTCAAGACCAACCTGGGCAACATAACAAGACCCCATCTCTACAAATAATAGTAATAGTAATAATAATAATAATAAAAAATTAGCCCAGCATGTTGGCATGCATCTGTAGTCCCAGCTACCCTGGAGGCTGAAGTGGGGGGATCGCTTCAGACTGAGAGGTTGAGATGACAGTGTGTCATGATCACTCCACTCCAACAGCCTGGGCGAGAGAGTGAGATCCTGTCTCAAAAAAATTTTTTTTTAACAATCTGGCCCTTTTCAGAAAAAATTTACTGACTTCTGATCTACTAGATGCCTGGCCCTGTGCTCAAGACATCCAGGACACAATGGTGAAGGAGACAGACACAGCTCTGTATTCACAGATGAAAAATAAAATTCATAGCTAGCCCACGAAATCAGGTGAACGTGAAGTATGGCTACTTTATTTTCTTTCTTTCTTTCTTTCTTTCTTTCTTTCTTTCTTTCTTTCTTTCTTTTTTTTTTTGAGATGGACTCTCGCTCTTGTTGCCCAGGCTAGAGTACAATGGCACGATCTCAGCTCACTGCAACCTCTGCCTCCTGGGGTCAAGCAATTCTTCTGCCTCACCCTCTCAGTAGCTGGGATTACAGGCACCCACCACCACTCTCAGCCAATTTTTTTTTGTATTTTAATAGAGACGGGGTTTCACCATGTTGGCCAGGCTGGTCTCGAACTCCTGACCTCAGGTGATCCACAGGCCTCAGCCTCCCAAAGTGACGGGATTACAGGCATGTGCCACCGCACTCAGCCAGCTACTTTATTTTCTATAAATTAACTTAATTTCAGATTCCGAGACCTTCATCCTTCCAGTATCTGTTTCTCTTAGGAGTTCACTGACTGAGACAGAGAGTAGAACATTGGTGACTGGGAGCTGGGGGAGGGGGAGGACAGTGTTTCATGGGGACAGAGTTTCAGTTTGGGAGTATGAGAAAGTTTAGGAGATGGATGCTGGTGATGGTTACACGACAATGTGAATGTGCTTAACACCACTGGATGGTACACTGAAAGATGGTTAAAGTGGCAAATCTCATTTTATGTATATTTTATCACAATAAAATAAAAAAGACCTGGGGGAAAAAAAACAGGTGACCAACCGAGAGAAGATTATTGCCAAAACCATAACAAAGGATGTGAATATATAGACAGCTCTTACAAATCAACAAGAAAAAATTAAAAATGGGCAAAGCACATGAACAGGCAATTCTAAAGAGTGAAAATACAAATTCAAATGGCCAGCTTGGCGTGGTGGCTCACGCCTGTAATCCCAGCACTTTGGGAGGCCTAGGCGGGTGGATCACCTGAGGTCAGGAGTTCAAGACTAGCCTGGGCAACATAATGAAACCTTGTCTCTACTAAAAACACAAAAATTAGCCAGGCGTGATCGTGGGCACCTGTAATCCAAGCTACTCAGGAGGCTGAGGCAGGAGAATCATTTAAACCCAGGAGGCAGAGGTTGCAGTGAGTCGAGATCATGCCGCTGCACTCCAGCCTGGGTGACAGAGCGAGACTCTGTATCAAAAAAAAAAAAAAAAATTAAATGGTCAAATTACATAAAAAGGTGCTACTGTCACAGTAAAATAAGACTATAAACAGCAAGATACTTTTTTTTTTTTTTTTTTGAGATGGAGTCTTGCTCTGTACCCCAGGCTGGAGTGCAGTGGCGCAATCTCAGCTCAGTGCAGGCTCGGCCTCCCAGGTTCACGCCATTCTCCTGCCTCAGCCTCCTGAGTAGCTGGGACTACAGGCGCCCGCCACCACACCCAGCTAATTTTTTGTATTTTTAGTAGAGACGGGGTTTCACCATGTTAGCCAGGATGGTCTCAATCTCCTGACCTTGTGATCTGCCTGCCTCGGCCTCCCAAAGTGCTGGGATTACAGGCGTGAGCCACCGCGCCCGGCCACAGCGAGATACTTTTAAAATGCATTAGACTGGGAAAAAAATCAGTTTGCCCATAGGCAGTGTTGAGAAGTCATGAGACATGGATTCAACGTGGATGCTGAACGAACACCTTACATGTATTGATTCCCAAACAACATCTTCCCTAGGCTTCTCCGTCTGAGTAAATGGCACCCATTGTCTAAGCTCAAAACCTGGAGTTGTCTGTGCATCCTTCCTTTGCCTCCACTGCCAAAATATATTCCTGCCCCCTTCCTCTCTCTTTCCTCACTGCTACTGCACAGGTCCAAGCCTTCATCATTTGTCATCCATCCTAGTCTCCTATTCCACTTCTGCCCACTACGATCTATTTTCCCCATGGCCATCCTCAGTCCAAACCCTGCAATAGCTCCTGCTGTTAGCACAAAAGTATCCATCTCTGCCACAGGCAAGATCCTTCAGGATCTACTTCATTCCCTCCATGTTACCCTCCCACTTCCCACTTTCCCTACCTGTCCTCTCCTCTCCAACACTCAGATTTCCTCACTGCACTCTTAGTATAATTATTATTAAGGTTTGTTTATTTAGTTATTATACGGTAAAATGTACATAACATAAAATTTACCATTTTCACTGCTTTTAAGGATATCATTCAATGGAGTTAAGTACACTCACCATGTTGTGTAGCCATCACCACTATTTCCAGAACTTATCATCATTCCAAGCAGAAACTCTGTACCTGTTTAGCAATAACTCTCCGTTTTCTCTTCCCCTCAACCTCAAGTAACTTCTCTTCTATTTTCTGTTTCTATAACTTTCTGTTGTTACGACTTTTTTTTTTTTTTTGAGACAGAGTCTCGCTCTGTTGCCCAGGCTGGAGTGCAGTGGCACGATCTCAGCTCACTGCAAGCTCCGTCTCCTGGGTTCACGCCATTCTCCTGCCCCAGCCTCCTGAGTAGTTGGGACTACAGGTGCCGCCACCACGCCTGGCTATTTTTTTGTATTTTTAGTAGAGATGGGGTTTCACCATGTTAGCCAGGATGGTCTCGATCTCCTGACCTTGTGATCCACCCGCCTCAGCCTCCCAAAGTGCTGGGATCACAGGCGTGAGCCACCGATAATTACTCCAGGTACATCTTATAAATGGAATCATACAATATTTGTCCTTTTGTGTCTAGTTTCTCTCCCTTCCTTCCTTCCTTCTTTCCCTCCCTCCTCCTCCTCCTCCTTCTCCCTCCTTCTCTTCTTCTTCTTCCTCTCTTTCTCTCTCTCTCTTTCTCTCTTTTTTCCTTTCCTTCGCTTTGTCTCTCTCTCTCTCTTTTCCTTCTTTTTTACTTGAGATGGGGTCTCACTCTGTCACCCAGGCTAGAGTGCAGTGGCATGATCATAGCTCACTGCAGCCAGCCTCCCAAGTAGCTGGGACTACAGGTGTGCACCACCACACCCAGCTAATGTTTTAATTTTTTGTAGAGATGGGATTTTGCCATGTTGCCCAGGCTGGTGTTGAACTCCTGGGTTTAAACAATCCTCCCACCTTGGCTTCCCAAAGTGCTGGGATTACAGGCAGTAGCCACCGTGCCAGGCTAGCTTATTTTACTTAGCATGATATCCTCGAGGTTTGCCCATGTGTGGCATGTGTCAGAATCCCTTTCTATTTTAAGGCTGAATAATATCCCATTGTATGGATGGACCACATTGTGTTTATTCATTCACCCATCCATGAACATGGGCTGCTTCCACCTTTTGGCTGTTGGGAATCATGCTCGTATGAACATGGGTGTGCAAGTGTCTGTTAAGAGTCTCTCTTTTTGGCCGGGCGTGGTGGCTCACGCCTGTAATCCCAGCACTCTGGGAGGCCAAGGCAGGCAGATCACAAGGTCAAGAGATCGAGACCATCCTGGCCAACATGGTGAAACCCCGTCTCTACTAAAAATACAAAAAATTAGTTGAGTGTGGTGGTGTGCACCTGTAATCCCAGCTATTCGGGAGGCTGAGGCAGGAGGATCGATTGAACCCGGGAGGCAGAGATTGCAGTGAGCCAAGATCAAGATCGTGCCACTGCACTCCAGCCTGGTGACAGAGCAAGACTGTCTCAAAAAAAAAAAAAAAAAAAAAAAAAAAAAAACAAAAAAAAAAAACAGTCTCTCTTTCCAGTGCTTTAGGGCACAAATCCTCAGGGTTTTTTGGTTGTTTGTTTGTTTTTTGAGATGAAGTTCCACTCTGTTGGCCAGGCTGGAGTGCAATGGCATGATCTCCACCCACTGCAACCTCCACCTCTTTGGTTCAAGCAACTCTCCTTTCTCAGCCTCCCATGTAGCTGGAAGAACAGGTGCAACCACCACACCTGGCTAGTTTTTTTTTTTTTTTTTTTTTGTAATTTCAGTAGAGATGGGGTTTCACCTTATTGGCCAGGCTGGTCTCAAACTCCTGACCTCAGATGATCCACCCACCTTGGCCTCCCAAAGTGCTGGGATTACAGACGTGAATCACCACGCCTGGCCCCTCACTGTCCTTTGAACATACCAGGCTGGCCCCTGCCACAGGGCCTTTGCTCTGGCTGTGCCCTCTGTCTGGAATGCTGTCTTCCAGACCTTTCCATGGATGGCTCCTTTTTATCTAACCGTGGTACCATCATGCTGACCCAGCCATCGTTCTCCACCAAGACACTGGACGCCTGCCACCCGTGGACAGGATGCATCACCACCTCCATACCCAGAGAAATTTCACTCTAGCCTGTCTGGGACAACCTCTATCATTCCAAACCCCTCTGCATGCCCTTGAATCCTGCCTTTGGCCCTGCTGCAGATGCCAGACACAGCCATGGGGAAATCATAAGGAACACATCAATCAGGGTGGATGACAATAACAAAAACAATAATTACACTAATGTCAACAGCAATTATAAAACAAGGCGGTGGGCCGGGCATGGTGGAGCATGCCTGTAATCCCAGCACTAAGGGAGGCTGAGGCGGGCGGATCACAAGGTCAGGAGTTTGAGACCAGCCTGGCCAACATGGTGAGATCCCATCTCTACTAAAAATACAAAAAATTAGCTGGGCATGGTAGCGGGCACCTGTAATCCCAGCTACTTGGGAGGCTGAGGCAAGAGAATTGCTTGAACCCAGGAGATGGAGGTTGCACTGAGCTGAGATCATGCCACTGCACTCCAGCATGATAGACAGAGCCAGACTCCGTTTCAAAACACACACACACACACAAGGCCATGCACAGTGGCTCACGCTATAATCCCAGCACTTTAGGAGGCCAAGGTGGGCAGATCCCTTGAGCTCAGGAGTTCAAGACCAGCCTGGGCAACATGGTGAAACCCTATCTCTACAAAAAACAGAAAAAGTAGCTGAGTATGGTGGTGCACTCCTGTAATCCCAGACACTCAGGACGCTGAGATGGGAGGATCGCTTGAATCTGGAGGCAGAGGTTGCAGTGAGCGAAGATCATGCCATTGCACTGTAACCTGGGTGACAGACCAAGACTCCGTCGAAAGAAAGAAAGCAAGCAGGCAGGCAGGCAGGCAGGCAGGCAGGCAGGCGGGGGGCGGGCGGGCGGCGGGCGGGCGAGGGAGGGAAGGAAGGAAGGAAGGAGGAAGGAAGGAAGGAAGGAAGGAAACAGACCAGGCACAGTGGCTCATGCCTGTAAT
This sequence comes from Nomascus leucogenys, assembly GCF_006542625.1. Taxonomy (NCBI): domain Eukaryota; kingdom Metazoa; phylum Chordata; class Mammalia; order Primates; family Hylobatidae; genus Nomascus; species Nomascus leucogenys. Next base: position 90,006,852 of record NC_044397.1, on the reverse strand, counting down.
CCCACCACTCTGGGAGGCCGAGGCGGGTGGATCACCTGAGGTCAGGAGTTCGAGACCAGCCTGACCAACGTGGAGAAACCCCGTCTCTATTAAAAATACAAAACTAGCCGGGTGTGGTGGCACATGCCTGTAATCCCAGCTACTAGGGAGGCTGAAGCAGGAGAATCGCTTGAACCCGGGAGGCAGAGGTTGCGGTGAGCCAAGATTGCACCATTGCACTCCAACCTGGGCAACAAGAGTGAAACTCCATCTCAAAAAAAAAAAAAAAAAAAAAAAAAAAAAGAAAGAAAAAGAAAGAAAAAAAAAACAATTATAAAATAGCCACCGTGTATCACCTTTCTACCTTGTTCCGGGCATGGTGCTAGGTACCTTATGTGTGACACCTTATTGAATCCGGAGAGATGAGGATTATCAGTGCACCATTTTACAAATGAGGAAACTGAGGCTCAGCCAGAGGAAAGCACCTGCCTAAACTGGCAATACCAGGACTCGAACCCAGGTCAGTCTGCTCCATACCTACCAGGCAAGGGCGCCTAGCTCAAGTCCCCAGGGAATACAATTAAGCACAAATCCACAAAGGGTGGGTTGTAAAGGCTGGAATGGGGCAGGTGCATCCCACTGGCTTCCTCTGATTTGTCTACAGCAGCGAGTAATTAGTTTTTGTTTTTGTTTTTGTTTTTTACTTTCTTTTTGAGACTGGGTCACCCAGGCTGGAGTGCAATGGTGTGATCTTGGCTCACTGCAACCTCCGCCTCCCAGGTTCAGCAATTCTCCTGCCTCAGCCTCCCGAGTAGCTGAGACTACAGGCACCCACCACCACGCTCAGCTAATTTTTGTATTTTTTAGTAGAGATGAGGTTTCACCACGTTGGCCAGGCTGGTCTTGAACTCCTGACCTCAGGTGATCGGCCCGCCTCAGCCTCCCAAATGCTGGGATTACAGGCATGAGCCACTGAGCCCAGCCTAATTAGCTTCTTATTCCATCTCCTCCTTGGTTTCCATATCCGCCATGCAGGCGCCACACACATCCCCATTTTACAGATGAGAAGAATGAGGTTCAGCACGGAGAAATCTCTCGTTTGACGTCTCCTAGGAGGATTCCTGTCCGGACAGCCAAACTCTAGTACCGCAGGCGGCACCACCTGGCTCTGTGCCTGGCTGCTTGGTGGCATTTTGCTTTATTATTTCCCAGGCGCCCTGTTAATTGTCCGCACCAAGCGATTAGGACGTCATTTATATATGGCCTGGTGTCTAATTGTCCAGACCGTGGAGCTGGTGGCTCAAAACCTCCCTTCCTAATTGTCTTCCCTGCACAATTAGTACCTCATTATATACGGCTGTGTGGTCGTCTGCACTTTTGCAGTCTACCGGCCTCGCTTCTAATTGTCCAGGCTCTGTAATTAATGCCTCAGGATAGGGCTTCCTTTCTTCTGTATGCAGTTACAGCCATACTTATTCCTGCAGTAAGGCTGGGGCAGTGTCCAGGGGAGGAAAATGCAGCCCCTGTCTCCAGGGAGGTCATTGTCAAGTGCGGAAGATGACAGGCCAAAAACACATGATTCCTGGGAGCTACAAATCCTGGTTGTAGAATGGGGCACTGACCAAAGGTGCCCTCTGCTGGGAGAGAGGTAATGGAAGCTGGGCTTTGCAGGATGTATAGGAGTTTGTGAGGTGGAAAAGCATTCCAAGAAGAGGGAACAGCATATGCAAAGGTTCAGATGTTGGAAAGAGCGAAGTGTTTGAGTGGGTAAAACACAGTAATAAAGTCTGGCTGGAGTGTAGAACTATAACAGGGGTAAATTTAGGGAGAAAGAAGGCACAGAAAGGGCTTTGAACACTACATTGAGGGGCTCTGATCTTATCTTCTGGGAATCTATGATGGGATTTAAGCAGGAAGAGAGACTTGATCATGGAAAAATTTTTTAAAAAGAAACAATCAGGCGGGGCACAGCGGCTCAAGCCTGTAATCCCGGTGCTTTGGGAGGCTGAGATGGGCAGATTGCTTGAGCCCAGGAGTTTTGACACCAGCCTGAGCAACCTGGTGAAACCTTGTCTCCACAAAAAATAGAAAAATTAGCCAGGTGTGGTAGTGTATGTACACCTGTGGTCCCAGCTACTCAGGAGACTGAGGTGGGAGGATCGCTTGAGCCTGGGAGGTGGAGGTTGCAGTGACCTGTGATTGTGCCACTTTTTGAAACCCTGTCTCAAAAAAGAAAGAAAGAGGGAAGGGAAGGGAAGGGAAGGGAAGGGAGAAAGAAGGAAGAAAGAAAGAAAGAGAGAAAGAGAAAGAAAAGAAAGAAAGAAAGAAAACGAAAGAGAAAAATTAGCTGGGCGTGGTGGCTCACGTTTGTAATTCCAGCACTTTGGGAGGCTGAGGCGGGCGGATCACGAGGTCAGGAGATCGAGACCACGGTGAAACCCCGTCTCTACTAAAAATACAAAAAATTAGCTGGGCATGGTGGCGGGCGCCTGTAGTCCCAGCTACTCGGAGAGGCTGAGGCAGGAGAATGGCATGAACCCGGGAGGCGGAGCTTGCAGTGAGCCGAGATTGCACCACTGCACTCCAGCCTGGGCCACAGAGCGAGACTTCGCCTCAAAAAAAAAAAAGGAAAATGGAAAGGAGAGGATGGATGATAGGAACGGGCAGAATGTGGGTACTGACCATTGATGGGTGACAATGAGGGAGGAGAGGCAGCTCATGCCCAGGTCTTTGAGCAAATGAGCCTCATTCTAGCAAATGTTGTCTTCTAATTTGGAGCACAGAAACCAGCTCAGGTTTAGGGTCACAGATGTGGGAGCCATCCCTAAAACTGCAGGAATAAATGCGTCCACCTAGAGAAAGATACAACAGGGACCTGTGAGCAAGGAACCAACATTTGGGCCAGTGTGGTGGCTCACACCTGTAATCCCAGCACTTTGGGGGAGGCCGAGGTGGATGGATCACCTGAGGTCAGGAGTTCGAGACCAGCCTGGCCAACAGGGCAAAACCCCGTCTCTGCTAAAAATATTAAAAATTAGCCGGGTGCGGTGGCACGCACCTGTAATCCCAGCTACTCAGGAGGCTGAGAATCACTTGAACCCAGGAAGTGGAGGTTACAGTGAGCCAAAATTGTGCCACTGAACTCCAGCCTGGGTGACAGAGTCAGATTCTGTCTCCAAATAAAAAAAAAAAAAATGAAAAAGAAACCAACATTTGTTGCGACAAGCCAATGAGATTCAGAATGATTTGTTATGTGGCATTAACACAGCGCTCGCTGACTGCTACAAGTCTCCATCAACTGATGGAGAGTTCCCCAAGGCCAGGCTCCTTTTGACAGATGAGAAAATGGAGGCCAGGGACATCCTCAACACTTTTCATCCCGTCTGGACCAGACCCATCTACACATCTCTGAAATCTCCAGTTAGACAGGAATCCGGACTCCCATAGCTGCTCTGTGAATTAAGAAACTCAAGGGGTTCCAATAGGTTCTGTGGTAAATTGCCCATGAAAGTACCAGAGAAAATCTAGCTCGGAGGGGAGAAGATCTGTGATGATATATCTCCAGGAAGGAAAAAAAAAAAAAAAAAAGATTTGGGAGCTCAGCGGTGGAATGTTCTATAAGAACCTTTTAAAAGCAAACACGGGAGACACGAGCAGTTTTTAAAATGACAGACAATACAAAGGAAGATAATATATTTAAAACCTATATCAGTTGTTAACAGACCATAAAAATACAGCTACATTAATCTGAGCTGTCTGTCATGGGCTCTCAGAGCAGCTGTGTGATTTTATAGTTTCGCTCCTGCCGGTTTTCTTGACAGTTTCACAAATACATCTCAATTTATTTGGATAAGGACAACAGAAAAATATTGCTCTTGTTTTTTCATTCATTCATTCTTTCTTCTCCCTCTTCTTCCTCTGTCACCCTCCAGCTGGGAGATCTCACCGGGCTGGCCGAGTGCTGGTGGGGTGGGGGTCTTTTTTATTTTTATTTTCATTCTTTTATCCCATTGGGAGAAAAGTTTCTATGGGGGTTTACCTTCCCCACTGAGTCTCAGGCTTGTGGGGAAATAGCTGGATTTGCACCAATTGCTGCTGTGTGTCTGTGGCCCAGTGTCTCACCTTCTCTGAGGTTTGTTGGCAGAGTCTACACACACCTGATACTGATTTCAATTCCTTTTTTTTCTTTTTTTGAGCTGGAGTTTTGCTCTTGTTGCCCAGGCTGGAGTGCAATGGTGTGATCTCTCTGCTCACTGCAACCTCCGCCTCCTTGGTTCAAACTATTCCCCTGCCTCAGCCTCCCGAGTAGCCGGGATTACAGGCACCCACCACCAGGCCTGGCTAATTTTTTTGTATTTTTAAATAGAGACGGGGTTTCATATGTTGGCCAGGCTGGGCTCGAACTCCTGACCTCAGGTGATCTGCCCGCCTCGGCCTCCGAAAGTGCTGGGATTACAGGTGTGAGCCACCGTGCCCAGCCCTGATCTGAGTTTCTATCTTCACAGAGAGGCCTCATCGCCAAGTTCTGCCCTCCTTAGTCATGGCAAAATCCATACCCTTTAGAATCCTCCATGTCCCCCCTACCCCACCCTGTCCTCCCTGCCCTTCCCTCCTCTCCGTCTCCCCATTACTCACTCTGCTGCAGCCACACGGACCTCCTCGCTGTTCCTCCAGCACTCCAGGCATGGTCTTGCCCAAGGGCCTTGGCACATGGGGTGCCCTCCATCTGAAAGTCCTCCCCGCATCCTCCCCAGGGCTGCTCTTTTTTCTGTTTCTTTCTCTTTTTCTTTTTTTCTTTTTTTTTTGAGATGGAGTCTCCCTCTGTTGCCCAGGCTGGAGTACAGTGGCGCGATCTCTGCTCACTGCAACCTCTGCCTCCTGGGTTCAAGCGATTCTTCTGCCTCAGCCTCCCGAGTCGCTGGGATTACAGGTGCCCATCACCACGCCTAATTTTGTTTTTGTATTTTTAGTAGAGATGGGGTTTCACTGTGTTGATCAGGCTGATTGTGAACTCCTGACCTTATGATCCGCCCACCTTGGCCTCCCAAAGTGCTGGGATTACAGGCATGAGCCACCGCACCCAGCCCTCCTTTCTGTTTCATCTATCAGCTCAAAAGACCACCACCTCCTCAAAGAGCCACCCTGCTGCAACCACCCTGGGCTAACGAAGCCTTCTGGGTTCCTCCATTCATATCACATCATGTTCTGTGTCTGTCCCAGCACTTCACTAGTTGAAAATAGCTTAGGCCAGGCGTGGGGGCTCACGCTTATAATCCCCGCGCTTTGGAAGGCTGGGGTAGGAGGATCGCTTGAGCCCAGGAGTTCAAGACCAGACTGGGCAACATATTGAGTCTTCATCTCCATAAAAAATTTAAAAATTAGCCAGGTGTAGTGGTACACACTTGTAGTCCCAGCTACTGGGGAGGCTGAGGTGGGAGGATCCTTGAGCCCAGGAGGTTGAGGCTGCAGTGAGCCGTGATTGCACCAATGCTCTACAGCCTGGGTGACAGAGTATGACTCTGTCTCAAAAACAGAAAAGAAAAGAGGCCAGGTGTCGTGGCTTACACCTGTAATCTCAGCACTTTGGGAGGCCAAGGTGGGCGGATCACTTGAGATGAGGAGTTCGAGACCAGCCTGGCCAACATGGTGAAACTTCATCTCTACTAAAAATACAAAAATTAGCCCGGTGTGGTGGTGGGTGCCTGTCATCCCAACTATTCAGGACGCTGAGGCAGGAGACGAGCTTGAATCTGGGAGGCAGAAGTTGCAGTGAGCTGAGATCACACCACTACACTTCAGCTCTGGGCAACAGACCGAGAATCTCTTCCAAAAAAAGAAAAAAGAAAAGAAATTAGCTTATTCATTTGTCTGACCCTCACACCAGACTGAGTCCTATAAACTCGGAGGTTCTTTTTTTTCTTGGCTTTTTCTGTTTACTGGTACATGCAGGTGCTCAATACATGCCTGTGAAGGGAATGAATTCAAGGGGAAGTGAAAGTGAACAGGACTCTCCTAGCGAGGGGCATGGCTGGAGTAAGGAGTTGGAGGTGGGGACTTGTGATGGGAACTTGCGAACCCCAAGCATCTGAAGTGGGAGCCCAGCCTTCTCCCGTTCCACGGTAAGTTTTAAGGTTCCATGTCTCACCACTCAAGCATCACAGACCCCATCTTCAGCACCGTGTTGGCCACTCTGGGAACTGCTGCCTGTCCCCACGTGGCCCCCTCCCCGTGACCTGAACCCAGCCTTCTGGCCCAAGACCACACGTGCCTCCTTTGCTCCAGCCCTGCCTTCCTGCCTCTCCATCGGAGGCATCCCAGATGATGCCGCTGCCACAGATGAAACTCACTTGATGCTGGGGAAGGCCCGGCACAGATGTCCCCAGAATGGAACATCTGGGCCGCATGTTGCTGGCAGCTGGTGGGAACCAGGACGCTGCGAAGTGCAGCCACATCTCTGGGAGGCTGGGTGGCCCTGAGCCGCCTCCTGGTCCCGCCATCTGTCTGTGGCCAAAGATTCCCCGATGGTTTCTCTGGGTTAAGGAGGAAAGGACCCAAAGCTGACTGTCATCTCTAATTTCTCCATCTCCCTCCCTCCCCACTTCCTTCCATCATCGAGACCTGGGGCTGTCACTCTTAATTATACCCTGGATCCAAGCATATTGCTCCAGCTCACTCCCACTGCCCTGCCCGAGCCAGGCCAGCACCATCATTTGCCTGGACTAGTGCAACAGTACCTGTTGGTTAGGTCTCAGCTACTTCCCTGACCTGGCTTCCTCTTGCTCTTCCTGCCTCACTAACTCGTTCCAGCCACGCTGGTCTCTCTGCTGTTGTTTGAACATGCCAGGTATGCGGAAGCCTCAGAGGCTTCGCACTGGCTGTTCCCTCTGCCTAGAATGATCTGCTCCCCAGATCTCCCCATGGCTTGCTCTTCCTCATCCTCCAAATCTCTGTTCAAATATCACCTCCTCCAAGAAGCCCGCCTGATTTCCCTTGTACATTCAATCTCCATGGCCTCCCTGACCCCACCTTCTCCCTCTCTGCTCCAGGTGCACAGGCCTCCTTGCTGTTCCTTCAACACGCCAGGCACAGTCCTGTCCCAGGGCCTTTGCCTGGGCTGTGCCCTCTGCCCAGAACCCTCCTCTCTTTTGCCTGGGAAATTTCTGCTTATCCTCTTAGCCCCAGCTGCAATGTCCATCCCCCAGCTCCTCTCCCCAGACTTCCCCAGATCCCAAGGGCCTGGGTGTGTCTGTATCTGGCTGTGTCTCCACAGCAGCCTGGAACCCCCTGGGGGCCCCTTTGTACACAGCTGGTCACACAATGGCTGTCTGAAACCATTTCCTGAACTGAATTCACTTTTCCTTTTCAGATGCCTCTCAGCCTGAGTTTGCTTCCAGAATTTCCATGAACCAGGGGGTTGGCTGCAGTGTCTGTTTGAAAGATATGGCTGGGGGTATGAGGGGTCTGCCTTGAAGCTGAGTTCACATGGCAGGCTCCCCCTTTAAACTTGGATGGTCAGTTTCCTTGGGGTGGCTTTGGCTTTCCTGACGAAGGTTTTAAAGGGGTCGAAAGCCCCCCAAACCATCCTCTTGGCAGTGCCCATCTCCCCCTCTGGCTACCCAGGGTCTCATCCCTCTCTGCGTATCTCCTTCGTGGTCCCTGTTTCCTGCTCCCATCCCCCAGTGCAGACGTCACTTCAGGGGCATTGAGCTACATGGTCAGAGGCAAAGACGAGCCTGGTGGCTAACACTGATCCTGGAGCCACGTGGCCTGGGTTCAGGTCCCAGGCTGCTGCTTTTGTTCATAGTGTGTGATCTTGATCTCTCTGGGTCTCAGTTTCCCTGTCTCTAAAATTGAGATAATGGAGGCCAGACATGCCGGCTCACACCCATGATCCCAGCACTTTGGGAGGCCGAGGCAGGAGGGTCGCTTGAGCCCAGGAGTTCAAGACTAGCCTGGGCAATATAGTGAGATCCCTATCTCTATGGAAAAAAAAAACATTTTTTTTAATTAGCTGGGCGTGGTGATGCAAGCCTGTGGTCCCAGCTACTCCGGAGGCTGAGGTGAGAGGATCGCTGAGTCTAGGGGGAAGAGGTTGAGGCTGCAGTGAGCTATGATTGAAGGACTGCACTCCAGCCTGGGCAACAGAGTGAGAGCTTGTCTCTAAAATAAATAAATACATAAATAAAATGGTCATAACGGTACCTCCCTGTTCACTTTATGTTAAAGGATTAAATGAGTTCATATGTGTGTGTACCTAAAACAGGGGATTGCAAACCACTAAATTATCAGCTGCTGCTATTCTTACTATTTTTATTTTTTCCAATCTCCCAGGGCTCAACCCCAGCCACGCTGTCCTCTGCTCCTGAGTACAGGGACTTGGCCCCTCAGCTCCTACTCTGCAGCAGCCACGGCTGCTGGAAGAAGGTTCTGGAAGAAAGGGGAGGGGCTGCCTGGCGGCTGCTCTCCGTGCCACATTTACAGAGTGATCCGAATGTGTTTACTTAGTACAGAGGTTTTTGTTGTAGACTTTGGGGAGTTTGGCGGGGGGCAGCGGCTGAAGGTCCTCCCACCGAGAGAGCCGCTCCAGCATCGCCAGGGACGAAGGAATTAAAAATCAAGATCCCATTCCAGACATCCCACTTCGCGTTGGGTGGCGGGGACTTTGAAGAAACCCCTAGAAGTGACCCCGGGGATGACCTTTGCCTGTAGCCTCCTCAGCCAATGAGGAAGCCCACTGTGGGTGCTTGGAAACCGTTTCCATGACACCCAGGAGCCGCCGGTCCCTGGAAGGGCCTGGTCTGAGGGTGAGGGGCTGGAGTGGGGGGCGGGGGGCGAGAGGCTTGCTCGGTAACCATGGCAACGCCAGCAGCTGCGGGAGGCAGGCCCAGCTGGCACGGAGGCGCCTGCCCCTCTTCCCTCCTCACCGTCCCGGCGCAGCCGCCACCTCCGGGCTCTCCTTCTGGCACAAACAGGAAGGCTGAGGCCCAGGGACACCTGTCATCCGCTCCAGGTTGCCCTCCCGGAATGAGAACTGCACCCTACAGAGTGTTAACACTGGGGGCCCCGGTGGAAAAAGGCCGGGTCTTAGGAAGCAAAGCAATGGGGCCGGGCGTGTGGTGGCTCACACCTGTAATCCCAGCGCTTCTGGAGACCAAGGCGGGAGGATCGCTTGAGGCCAGGAGTTCAAGACCAGCCTGGGTAACATAATGAGATCCCGTCTCTACTAAAAATACAAAAAAAAAAAAAAAAAAAATTTAGCCAGGCGTGGTATCAGGCGCCTGTAATCCCAGCTACTTGGGAGGCTGAGGCATAAGAATCACTTGAACCCAGGAGGCGGAGGTTGCGGTGAGCTGAGATTGTGCCACTGCACTCCAGCCTGGGACACAGAGCGAGACTCTGCCTCAAAATTAAAAAAGAAAGCAATGAGGCCAGGCCTGTGCGTCATGCCTGTAAAGGAGGTTGGGGGGGAGGCAGGAGGGGAGGAAGGGAGGAAGGAGAAAAGAAAAAAAAAAAGGACAAGACAAGAAGAGGTCTGGAAGGCTTGACAGGGAAAATCTGGAGGGCTTCCTGATGGAGGTGAGCGTTTCCCAAGCTTCGTCCGCCAGCACCAGGGTGAGGGTGGTCACTGCATCAGTGCCCCACCTGTTCCAAGATTTATTTAACATTTTCTTCCCAACTGAATCATGTCCTCGCTAGTGAGTGTATTTAAAAACAGCAGCTCTGCTTCCCTGAAAATGGAGAGCCGGTTGCACCTGCCACAAATAGAAGGTGGGTGGTAAAACTCACACGACAGAAACAAAACGCGGTTATTTCATTCTAGTGAGGTGTCACTGCCTGCCCGAGGCTGGGAGCCTGCAGCCTGTGATTGCTTTGCCTAAAAAGAGGATTCGCGAGGGCTAGGAAAGGGTTAAACTCCCCTGATTACCCAGCAGAGACCCTGTCCTTTAAATCATCAGAAGGAAGGAAAGAAGACTGGAAAGGGGCTGGCTGTCTCACCCTGCCAGCTAATGCTATTCAGAAACTTGTTTGGGGATGATATGAAATCACTTTGGGCCCCACCAGTGAGGGGAATCCTGACCTACAGAATAAGGATTTGGTTAGGAGGAGAGGAAAGGGGTTCCAGGAGCAGGGTACAGTATAAGCAAAGGCTAGGAGGAAGGACTGCAGAGAAGATGTGCTGCTGGGACACATTTTCTCTGGTGTTTTCCAACAAGGGAGGTGTTGGGGGGAAAGCCGACGAACAATGAGGTCTGAGTGAGCGGGGACCTGAGGCACCATCTGGGGCTGTCTGGGAGGAGGAAGTGTTATCTGGGAGGTAGAGGAAGAAGGGGAGGGAAAGACCAGCAAGAGAAGGAGCCAGTATGGGGGACATTGGTGAGCAGGTGACTGTCGTGGGCACCCGGAACTTGATCCTGCTGGGTACTACTGTACGAGGCATGATTCAGAGGTGTCCCAGTGGAAGGGCGAGGGAGCTGGGGTATTTATCCTCTAACACCAGCCAATCCTTGTCTGAGGGCTGCTCCTAGGGGTCAGTCCCTGGCACACGTGGGTCCAGCACAGTCCTGAGGCCAGAGAATTCCAGTGGATAGAGGGATGCAGGGGCTGGCGGCTGGGACCCATCTGGGGACATGGGCAGGGTACCTGTGGCATCTGCCTCATCCCCTTTTACAGACACATACCCAAGGTCACTCGGCAATGTGAGGATTTGAACCCAGGCCTGTGACATCAGGTTCCCTGCTCTTTCCACATCACCACAGTGGCCGAATCTACTCCCTTGAGAAGTGTCTGAAAACGAAGGGTTCCAGGCTCAGATAAGTTTAGGAAGGTACCTCCTTCCTCCCCAACCTTGGAGACTCAGATTTGTATAGTAAAGGCTCTGACAAGTCCTGCAGATAAAGGACACCTGTTGAACAGTTACCCAGGTGAGCAGAAACATAGGCTTTTTTATTTTTCCTTCTTTTTTGAGACAGGATCTGGCTCTGTCATCCAGGCTGGAGACAGTGGTGTGATCATGGCTCACTGCAGCCTCCACCTTCTGGGCTCAAGTGATCCTCCCATCTCAGCCTCCCAAGTAACTGGGATTACAGGGACGCACCACCATGACTGGCTAATTTTTGTATTTTTTAGTAGAGATGGGGTTTCACTCTGTTGGCCTGGCTGGTCTCAAACTCCTGACCTCAAGTGATCCGCCTGCCTTGGCCTCCCTCCCAAAGTGCTGGGAATTACAGGCATGAGCCACCGTGCCTGGCCTGGGCCCAGTGTCTTTTCTACCCTCTTCACAGCTAGAATATAGTGCCTGGCATGTGGCAGATGTCCTGTGAGCTCAATTTCCTCAATGAATAAATGAATGAATGAGTGAGTGCAGATCCTCATACCCACCTTCTGGATGAGGAAGCTGAGGCATGGGGAGGTTAAGTTGCCTGGATGGAGAGCTGGGCTTTAGCCACCTGACACTCCAGAACGAAGGTTTTTAATCCTGATACTGAGCTCCCCAAGAGAGCCAGAGCGTAGGGAGTGAGAGGGGGAGTGGCAGTGAAGGAGTTAACTGCTCCCCCACCGGATTCATCAGGCCTTGGGTCACTTTGTGCCCGAATTCACATAGAGTTTCCCTCTCCCCTGGCTCACCCCGCCTCCAGGGGGAAGCATATCCGTTTCCATGGCAACCATGTTGTCGGCTGTCCGACTAGAGCTGAGTGACAGCTACTGGGGCCAGATGAAGTCACTTGCCACCCACACTGGAGACAGAGGAGCCGGCCCAGAAGTGCCAACACCAGAGACAGGCTTGAGGGGTTTACCTCATCTGCCAGCAAGGCGGGGAGCTGGTTGCGGCGGGGGGAAAATCTCCCTGCTGGCCGACATCCCACCATGATAACTCCGTGCCTTGGTGTCTTAAAGACTCTTCTGGCTCTGGGGCTTCCAAGAGAGCTTAGATCTTAGCTGTGTCTGCCTGAGTACCCTGAAGGAGAGATTGCTTCTGATCTATTTTATAACACCCACTCCCAGCACTGAACCTGGTACACAGTAGGTGCCTAATAAATTCTTAGGATGCAAGGGAGGGAGGAATGGAGGGAGGGAGGAAGAGATGATCGGCCAAAACGCTTTAATTCTTACCTAACACTCAAGTTATCTTCCAACATTCCACTTACCAGGCAGGCATCTCTTATCAGTTAACCTTTTCGTTATCAGCCTACACTTTATTTGTCAGCTAACACCTAAGTCATCAGCTAACACTTTACTTATCAGCTAACACCTCAGCTATCATCTTTGTCAGAAAATTTCAGGACAAGCTGAAAAATGGAGAACTGAGCCTCAGAAAGCAGGATTCTTGCTTTCAAATCCCTCCTCTTCTTCCCGCCTCCACCCCACTGACCCCCACGAGGCAGAAGGAACTGATTATGGCCAACATGGAAGGATTGGAGGCAGGGAAGGGCAGGTTCTGGGACCAGAGAGAATTCCAAAGTGAAAAATGCATGCTCAGTTCTTAACAAAGGATTTTTCAACACCTGTGGAACTGTCCAAAGCCTGAATGGATTGCCCTAATAGGTAGTGAGGTCCCCATCACAGGAGGTAACCAAGACAATCTGTAAAACCATGCCAGGAAAATGATGAAGGAATTGGAGTAGGGGGATCCTGAGACTCCTTTCTTTCTGACTCTATGATTGGGTGGCAGTTCTAAGACTCTACACCTGGGATTCAGCAGCCGTTCACAAGCTTCCACGATTCCACAGGTCTACGCCGTCATTGTAAGATCTCTCGATTAGTCCGAGGATTGACCAGTTTCGAAAACATTTATTGCCCACATGCTGTGAGCCAGGCCCTCTTCTAGGAGCTGGGCACCAAGACATAAATTGGGCCAGGCGCAGTGGCTCATACCTGTAATTCCAGCACCTTGGGAGGCCGAAGTGGGTGGATCACTTGAGGTCAGGAGTTCGAGACCCGCCTGACCAACATGATGAAACCCCGTCCCTACTAAAAAATAAAAATTAAAAAATGCAAAAATTAGCCAGGCATGGTGGTGCGCATCTGTTGTCCCCGCTACTTGGGAGGCTGAGGCAGGAGAATCGCTTGAACCTGGGAGGCGGAGGCTGCAGTGAGCCAAGATGGCAACATTGCACTCCAGCCTGGGTGACAGACCAAGACTCCATCTCAAAATAAAAGAAACAGTTACAACGGTGGGTTATTCCATCCAGTGCCATGGGCAGAGAGCAAGCAGAAGAGGAGGGGCTCTGGGAGTGACTGCAGGAGGACTCTTTTTTTTTTTTTTTTTTTGAGACGGAGTCTTGCTCTGTCGCCCAGGCTAGAGTGCAGCGGCGCAATCTCAGCTCACTGCCAGCTCTGCCTCCCGGGTTCACGCCACTCTCCTGCCTCAGCCTCCCAAGTAGCTGGGACTACAGGCACCTGCCACCGTGCCCGGCTAATTTTTTGTATTTTTAGTAGAGATGGGGTTTCACCGTATTAGCCAGGATGGTCTTGATCTCCTGACCTTGTGATCCTCCCGCCTCGGCCTCCCAAAGTGCTGGGATTACAGGTGTGAGCCACCACGCCCAGCCGACACATTTCTGTTATTTAAGCCACCAGTTCCTGGTCACGGGAAACTCACACAGCAGGTAAGCCAATGAATTAACAAATGACTGCACTGTGAGAGTCAGAACAGTTTTGCAAAGCTCCATGTCAACTCAGGCCAACCTCACCTCTAAATGGGGGAACACAATGCAGGGAATCCCCCAGTTCAGAGGCCCAAATCTTGCACTTGTGTCTCCAGAAAGAGAAAGAGCTGGAGATTGCCCACTAAGCTGAGAACTTTTCTATGTCCCATTGCACAGCATCCTCCCCATGACCCTGCAAAGTAGGAACTCACTATCCCTTTTACAGATGAAGAGACTGAGGCTCAGAGTGGGCACTGTAGTGGGCAGCTTACGAAGATGTCCTCATTTGATCCGATTTCTGGTACTCCTGCCCTTGTGGAATCTCTTCCCTTTCTTCTAAAGGATAAAATACAGCTGGGCGTGGTGGCTTGCACCTGTAATTATGGCTACTTGGGAGGCTGAGGTGGGAGGATCTCATGAGCCCATGAATTTGAGGCTGCAGTGAGCTATGATCCCATCACTGCACTCCAGCCCGGGTGACAGAGCAAAACCACATCTTTTTTTTTTTTTTTTTTTTTTTTTTTGAGACAGGGTCTCACTTTGTCACCCATGCTAGAGTGCAGTGGCATGATCGTGGCTCACTGCAGCCTCAACTCCCAGGCTCAGGTGATCCTCCTACCTCAGCCTCCTGAGTAGCTAGGACTATAGGCATGTGCCACTATGCTCAGCTAATTTGTTTAAATTTTTTTTTTTTTTTTTGTAGAGATGGTCAGGGGGTGGTCTCACCCTATTTCCCAGGCTGGTCTCAAACTCCTGGCCTCAAGTGATCCTCCTGCCTTGGCCTCCCAAGGTGCTGGGATTACAGGCATGAGCCACTGTGCCCAGCCTCTTGCTAGCTTTGATGAAGCAGGCTGATGTGATCAGGAGGCCCACATGGCAAGAATCTGGGTAGCCTCCAGCCATCAAGGAAGTGAATATTGTTGACAACCATATGAATGTGGAAGCAAATCCTACCCCGTTGAGCCTTCAGATGAGACTCTGTTGCTGGCCAACACCTTGTGACAGCCTGAAGCACAGGACCCAGTCAAGCTATGCCCAGATTCCTGATCTGCAGAAACTGAGATCATAAGTAAGTGTTGTTTTAAGCCACTAAGTTTTGGGGTAGTTTGTTACACAGCAATAGCTAACCAATACAAACAATCAGTTGCCTGAGGTCACACAATAGAAATTAGCACAGTCAGGCTGGGTGTCGTGGCTCAGGCCTGTAATCCCAGCACTTTGGGAGGCCAAGGTATGTGGATCACCTGAGGTCAGGAGTTTGAGAGTAGCCTGGCCAACATGGGAATCCCGTCTCTACTAAAAATACAAAAATTAGCCAGGCGTGGTGGCACATACCTGTAGTGCCAGCTACTCAGGAGGCTGAGGCAGGAGAATCATTTGAACCCAGGAAGTGGAGGTTGCAATGAGCCAAGATCACATCACTGCACTCCAGCCTGGATGACAGAGTAAGACTCTGTCTAAAGAAAAAGAAAAGAAAAGAAAGAAAGAAAGAGAAAGAGAGAAAGAAAGGAGAAGGGAAGGGAAGAAAAGAAAAGAAAGAAAGAGAGAGAAGAAAGAAAGAAAGAAAAAAAGAAAGAAAGAAAGAGAGAGAGAGAGAAAGAAAGAAAGAAAGAAAGAAAGAGAAAGAAAGGAGAAGGGAAGGGAAGAAAAAGAAAGAGAGAGAGAAAGAAAGAAAGAAAGAAAGAAAGGAAAGAAAGAAAGAAAACAAAAGAAAAGAAAAGAAAACAAAAGAAAAAAAAGAAAAGAAGGAGGGAGGGAGGGAGGGAGAGAGAAGAGAGCGACCAAGAGAGAGCGCAACCATTCTCCCTCACGGAGAAGACTGCTGGCTGCTGCAAAGGATGAGTGAGAAGGCAAAACCCTGGGGTTTCCTTTCCTCTCCTGGCACCAGGGATGTGTCGCTGTCCGTGGTACTGAACGGTGCTGATAGGAGCGGCTTAAAGGAGGGTGGAGCATCTCCTGTTCCCTCCTAGCAGCTCCTTGGTAGGGAGCCTGCGCTGTCCACATGCAGGGCAGCGAAATTCAGGGCTTTCAGGAACTTGCATGGTTCTTTCACAGAACCACCTCCCTGGCTCCGAGCTTGGTGACTTCTGCTAGCATGAGCCTCTCCTTCTGGGGAGGCTGGCCTCCCAAATCCCACCTGGCCCCAAACCCTACCTACCCACGTGAGAATTCAGGGGATCCTGGGTTGTTGGAGTAACAGACTGAATCAGTTTTCTGTCTCTCTGTCTCCTTGTCTCTGTCTTTGCATCTGTCTTTGTCTCTGCCTCTCTATTCTCTTTCTGATTTTCTATTTTTCTCTGTGGCTTTCTGTCTCCGCCCATCTCTGTGTCTTCCTATCTCTGTGTGTATCTGTCTCCCTGTCTCTATCTCTGTCTTGTCTCTCTGTCTTTATTTCTGTCTTTGTCTCTCTGTCTCTGTGTCTCTTTGTTTCTGCCTGTCTCTCTATTCTTTCTATTTGTCTGTGTCTCTGCCCACCTCTGTCTCTCTGTCTCTATCTCTGTCTTTGTTTCTGCCCATCTCTCTATTCTCTTTCTCTCTATTTGCCTCTGTCTGTGTCTCTCTCCACCTCTGTACCTCTCTGTCTCTGTCTCTGTCTCTGCCTGCCTGTCTTTCTATGTCTCTTTCTGTCTCTCTGTGTGTGTCTCTGTCTCTTCCTCTCTTTCTGGCTTTCTTTGTGTCTCTGCATTTCTTTCCAGCTCTCTCTCCCTCTCCACCACTCTAAAAGCCACAAACCCTTCTGGCTGCCCTGCAATGGGCCCAACTTTCTCCAGCCAACTGAGGAGAGAGAAAATGAAGCAAAGACCCCAGCCACTCACCAAGCCTGCATTCACCACTTATAAGCGACAGAGTTTTGGGCGCATAAACAGCCCTTGAGGCTAACTCCTGCCCCAGTCCGCCTCTGTCTCCCATCATCCCTTGTCCCTATCTACACAGTGACATGATCGATAGGCAATCTCTCACTGCCTCTGATTCCCAAGGGCCGCTCCCCGCTCCACACCTAAAAACAAACCTCATTAGCCCCCAAACACCTGGAAGCAGGAACATGAGGGGTGTGAATAATTTATTTTGTGAGTCATTTTAATATTTTATAATAATTGCGAGAAGCCATTTGGTATTGTGTAGCTGTTTGAGTGTCATTAAGACAGAGCCAGGGCTGGGCGCGGTGGCTCATGCCTGTAATCCCAACACTTTGGGAGTCCGAGGTGGGTGCATCACTTGAGGTCAGGAGATCTAGACCAGCCTGGCTAACACGGTGAAATCTTGTCTCTATTACAAACACAAAAAATTAGCCGGGCGTGGTGGCATTGCCTGTAGTCCCAGCTATTCGAGAGGCTGAGGCAAGAGAATCCCTTGAACCTGGGAGGCGGAGGTTGCAGTGACCTGAGATCATGCCACTGCACTCCAGCCTGGGTGACAGAGTGAGACTCCGTCTCAAAAAAAAAAAAAAAAAAAAGAGCCAGGGATGGGCCCTGCCACCAGGGTATCTTGGAATCTATCGAGGTGAGCCATCCCCAAGGGGGCACGTGGCTGGGGGCCAGGCTGAGGGAAGAAGGCAGCCTCAAAGCATATTGAGGGTGGCCGGATGCCACTTAGTAATCGGTGAGCAGTGAATGGGCCAAGACTGAAGCTCTGTCTTAGTCCTGTTTCATTCACTCATTCATTCATTCACGCACTCATTCAAACTCTCCCCCGGGGTTCTTTATTGCACTTAAATCAAGCTCAAACCCTCCACCGTGGCCTAAAAGACCCCCCCAGGCTGGGTGCTCATGCTGTATTCCACTTGGAAGCGAGATGGGGACGCTGAGCCGGAGTCGGACCCCCCCCCCTTCACTAATCAGCTCAACCCTCCACCGTGGCCTAAAAGACCCCCCCAGGCTGGGTGCAGTGACTCATGCCTGTAATTCCAACACTTTGGAAGGCTGAGATGGGAGGATCGCTTGAGCCCAGGAGTTCGAGACCAGCCTGAGAAACATAGCAAGATCCCTGTCTCTACAAAAATTAGCTGGGCATGGTGGTGCATGCCTGTAGTTTCAGCTACCCAGGAGGCTGAGGTGAAAGAATCACTTGAGCCTGGGAGGTCGAGGCTGCAGTGAGCCATGATTGCATCACTGCACTGCAGCCTGGGCGACAGAGCAAGACCTCATCTCTAAAAATAAATAAATAAATAAATAAATAAAATTATAAAAAGAATAAAAGGGCCGAGCATGTTGGTTGATGCCTGGAATCCCAGCACTCTGGGAGATCAAGGAAGGAGGATCACTGGAGCCCAGGAGTTCAAGACCAGCTAAGCAACATGGTGAACCCTACCTCTATCAAAAATACAAAAAATTAGCCAGGCGTGTTGGCACGTGGCTGTGGTTCCAGCTACTCGGGAGACTGAGGTGGGAGGATCACTTGAGACTGGGAGATGGAGGCTGCAGTGAGCTATGATCGCACCACTGCACTCCAGCCTGGGTGACAGAGAAAGACCCCATCTCTAAAAACAAATAAAATTATGAAAAATAAAAGACCCCTTTCCCTTCAAAATCCAGCCCCTTCCAGCCTTCACCTCCTCTCCTGTGCCCCATTCTGCTCCAGCCACACTGGCCTCCTTGCCACTCCTCCAATGCACAAGCACCTTCCCACCCTTGAGCCTTTGCATTTGCAGCCCCCTCCTCCTAGCATGCCCTGCCCTGGACTCCTCCTGTGATGAGCTCCTTCTCATCCTTCAAGCCTCAGCTCACACATCGCCTCCCGGATCTCACAGTGGTAGGATTTAGAGAGGGGGCGTGGGGTAGGAGGGTGTGCTTGGCAGGGAGCTCCGTGTGGGCAAGGACTTGGTGCCAAGAGAGTTGAGACTGAATCAGCTGAATATGAAGATGGGCAGGTGGAGAGGTGGGTGGGGCTGGGAAAACCGGGTTGACAGAGAAGATGCCTGGAAGAAGAAGAAGAAGAAGAAAAAAAAAAAGGCTAGGGGCTGGGTTCCAGAGGGCCTCAAAGATGAAGATGAATAATCTGGGCTCCATCCTGGAAGAAAGGACTTGAGAGCTATTCCTTATTTCTTCATGGAGCTGGGTCATGCTCCACCTTCACTGCTCATTCCCCTGCATGGTGGATTCCGCATTGTCTCAAGTCCCTCCATGCTCATGAGCCCAATTCTAGCCAGTCACCTGGGCCATTTGTTCCCTCTAGAGAACCTCATTATGACCCACCCCAATGTGGCAGAAAACGTCTGGCATCATTAAAAAAAATCCATGCCCCACTTCCCACAACATAGAGTTGCCCTGGAAAGTGGCTGCCCACCCATGGACTACATTTCCCAGATGCCCTTGCAGTAGGTATGATCATGTGACATGTTCTGACCAATGGGATGTGGGTGGAAAGGATAAGTATTATTCCCAAGTCAAATACGTCTTAGTTCCCCACAAATTACCCTAAATGTAGTGACTTAAAACAACACAAAATTATTATCCTAGAGTTCTGGAGATCAGAATTCTAAAATGTGGAAGGTTGTGTTTGCTCTGAAGACTCTAGGGGAGAAGCTATTCCCTGGTCTTTTCCAGGTTCTAGGGGCTGACCACATTTCTAGGTTCACAGTCTCACATCCCTCTGACTTCTGCTTCTGGCTTTGCTCTTTGATGCTCCTGCCTTCCTCTTATGAGGGCCCCTGTGATGACATTGGATTCACCTGGAATCTCTAAGAAAATCTCCCCATCTCAAGGTCTATAATTTAATCACACCTGCAAAATATCTTTTGCCATATAAGGTAATAAATTCACAGTTGTGAGTTCTTTATATATTCTAGATGCCTGTTCCTTATCAGATATATGATTTACAAATATTTTATTCCATCCTCTGGGTTGTCTATTCACTGTCTGGATAGTGTCCTTTGAAACACAGCATTTTTAAATTTTGATGAAGTCCTATTCATCTGGTATTTCTTTGGTTGTTTGTGCTCTTAGTGTCATGTCTAAGAAACTATTGCCAGTCCCAAGATCATGAAACTCCTTTGTTTTTTTCCAAGAGTTTTATTGTTTTAACTCTTACATTTAAGTCTGTGATGTATTTTGAGTTAAGTTTTGTGCTTGGTGTGAGGTAGGGATTCAACTTTACCCTTTTGCATGTGGATATCCAGTTGTCCTGAAATCATTTGTTGAAAAGATTATTTGTTTCTCCATTGGATTGTCTTGGCCCTTGTTGAAAAGCAATTGACCATAAATGTGAGAGTTTATTTCTGGATTTTCAATTTTCTACCATGGATCTAAAAGTCTGTCATTGTGCCAGTACCCCATTGCTCTGCCTCCCGGGTTCATGCCATTCTCCTGCCTCACCCTCCCAAGTAGCTGGGACTACAGGTGCCCACCACCACACCCAGTTAATTTTTTGTATTTTTAGTAAAGACAGGGTTTCACCATGTTAGCCAAGATGGTCTCGATCTCCTGACCTCATGATCCACCCGCCTCGGCCTCCCAAAGTGCTGGGATTACAGGCGTGAGCCACCACGCCCGGCTGATATAAGCTTTCTAATCAGAAAGTGTAAGTCCTTCAACTTATCATTTCATTTCAAGATTATTTTGGATACTCTAAGTGCCTTGAATTTCCATATAAATTTTAGAATGATCAATTTCTAAAAAAAAGCTGAGATTTTAATAGGGATTGTTTTGAATCTACAGACCGGTTAAGGAGTATTAACAATATTACATTTTCTAATCCAAGAATATGAGAGGTTTTTATTTAGGTCTTAAATTTCTTTCAACAATATTTTATAGTGCTCAGAGTATAAATTTTGCACTTTTCTGTTAAATTTACTCCTAAGTATTTTGTTCTTTTTGATGCTATCATAAAGATAATGATTTTCCTAATTTCACTTTCAGATTGTTCATTTCTAATATATACAAATGCAATTAACTTTGTTTTCTTCTTTTTTAAAATTTTCTTTTTCCAAATTTTTTCACTTAAAAAAAATTGATTCTTGGCCCAGGAAGTCGAGGCTGCAGTGAGCTATGATTACATGATTGCACTCCAGCCTGAGCAACAGATCGAGACTCTGTCTCCAAAAAATAAAATAAAATAAAATAAAATAAAGTGAAATAAAATAAATGAATTCAGCAAAGTTGAAGGATACAAGACCACGACACAAAATTTGTTGCATTTGCTTGCTCAGATGATCTACGAAGGTAATTTTTTTAATTTTTAAGAATCAAGGCCAGGTGTAGTGGCTCACGCCTGTAATCCCAGCACTTTGGAAGACCGAGATGAACAGATCATGAGGTCCAGAGATCGAGATTCATCCTGGCCAACATGGTGAAACCCCATCTCTACTAAAAATACAAAAATTAGCCTCTCGGGTTCAAGCGATTCTCCTGCCTCAGCCTCCCAAGTAGCTGGTACCACAGGTGGGCACCATCATGCCTGGCTAATTTTTGTATTTTTAGTAGAGATGGGGTTTCGCCATGTTGGCCAGGCTGGTCTCGACCTCCTAACCTCAAGTGATCCACCCATCTCGGCCTCCCAAAGTGCTGGGAAGAGTCACCATGCCCGACCTTTTTTTTTTTTTTTTTTTTTGAGACGGAGTCTCACTCTGTCGCCCAGGCTGAAGTGCAGTGGCGCGATCTTGACTCACTGCAAGCTCCGCCTCCCGGGTTCAGGCCGTTTTCCTGCCTCAGCCTCCCGAGTAGCTGGGAATACAGGTGCCCGCCACCACACCCGACTAATTTTTTGTATTTTTAGTAGAGACGGGGTTTCACTGTGTTAGCCAGGACGGTCTCCATCTCCTGACCTCGTGATCCACCCACTTCGGCCTCCCAAAGTGCTGGGATTACAGGCATGAGCCACTGCGCCTGGCCGTGCCCAGCCTTTTTTATGTTTTTATTTGAAATCCATATATCCTCTTTGGCAAAGTGTTGTTCAAGTCATCTGCCTGTTTTTTGGTGTTTTTTTTTTTTTCTGTTTTGTTTGGAGACAGAGTCTCACTCTGTCACCCAGGCTGGAGTGCAGTGGTGTGAGGACAGCTCACTGTAACCTCAACCTCTTGTGCTCAAGCAATTCTCCCACCTCAGCTTCCCCAGTAGCTGGAACGGCAGGCACGCCCCGCTATGCCCAGCTAATCTTTTTTTTAAGAGATCAGATTTCACTATTTTGCTCTGGCTTGTCTTGAACTCCTGACCTCAAGTGATCCTCCCATCTCGGCCTCCCAAGTAGCTAGGACTTGAGGCGTTCACCACCACACCCAGCTAATTTATTAATTTTTTGTAGAGATGGAGTCTTCCTAGTTTCCCCCAGATGGTCTTGAACTCCTGGCCTCAAGCAATCCTCCCATCTGGGCATTACAAAGTGTTGAGATCACAGCTGTGAGCCACTGCTCCAGATCACTTTTTAACTTTTTATTTATAGAAAAATGTACAATATGCAGTTGTAAAAATAATACAGAAAAACAGGGCAGTAAATCTGTTTTGTTGTTGTTGTTGTTGTTTGTTTGTTTGTTTTTTGAGACGGAGTTTCACTCTTGTTGCCCAGGCTGGAGTATAATGGCATGATCTCAGCTCACTGCAACCTCCGCCTCCCGGATTCAAGCGATTCTCCTGCCTCAACCTCCTGAGTAGCTGGGATTACAGGTGCTTGCCACCCCTGTCTGGCTAATTTTGTATTTTTAGTAGAGACAGGTGTTTCTCCATGTTGGTCAGGCTGGTCTAGAACTCCCAACTTCAGGTGATCCGCCTGTCTCGGCCTCCCAAAGTGCTGGAATTATAGGCATAAGCCACCATGCCCAGCTGGCAGTAAATCTTAATGACTTTGAATTAGGCAATTATATGATACCAAAAGCAGTAAAAAAAGAAAAAACAGATTCATTGGATGACATCAAAATTAAAAACTTTTGTGTTGCCAAATGATACCATCGAAAAAGTAAAAATACAATCTATAAATTGGGGAAAATAAACTTGTATGCAAATGTGAAAAGAACTCTCAAAACTCAAAAATAAAAACATTAATAGCCCAATTTTTTTTTTAACGGAGTCTCACTCTGTCGCCTAGGCTGGAGGGCAGTGGTGCAATCTTAGCTCACTGCAACCTCCCTCTCCTAGGTTCAAGCGATTCTCCTGCCTCAGCCTCCCGAGTAGCTGGGACTACACGTGCCTGCCACCACACCCAGCTAACTTTTGTATTTCTAGTAGGGACGGGGTTTCACCATGTTGGCCAGGCTGGTGTCAAACTTCTGGCCTCAAGTGATCTGCCCACCTCAGCCTCCCAAAATGCTGGAATTACAGACGTGAGCCACCATGCCAAGCCTAATAACCCAATTTTTGAAACGGGCAAGTGATCTGAGTAAACGTTTCTCCAAAGACAATATACAAATGGCCAATGGTCACATGAAAAGATTCTCAACATCATTAGTCACTAGGAAAATACAAATCAAAACCACAATGAGATACCACTTTACACCCACTAGGTTTGCTAAAATTAAAAAGACAGACAATAGGCCTGGTGCGGTGGCTCACGCCTGTAGTCCCAGCACTTTGGGAGGCCAAGATGGGCAGATGACTTGAGGTCAGGAGTTCGAGACCAGCCTGGCCAACATGGTGAAACCCTGTCTCCACCAAAAACACAGAAATTAGCCGGGCATGGTGGTGCACACCTGTAATCCCAACTACTCGGGAGGCTGAGGCAGGAGAATCACTTGAACCCAAGAGGCGGAGGTTGCAGTGAGCCGAGATCGTGCCACTTCACTCCAGCCTGGGCAACAGAGTGAGACTCTGCCTCAAAAAAAAAAAAATTAAAATAAAAAAATATGTGTATGCAAATCTTTTTTTCTTTTCTTTTGAGACAGTCTCACTCTGTCACCCAGGCTAGAGTGGAGTGGTGTGATATCAGTTCCACCATGACCAGCTAATTTTTTGTATTTTTAGTAGAGGCAGGGTTTCACTGTGTTGGCCAGGCTGGTCTTGAACTCCAGACCTCAAGTGATCCGCCTGCTTCTGCCTCCCAAAGTGCTGGGATTATAGGCGTGAGCCGCCACGCCTGACCCCATGCAAAATCTGAAGGATAAATGTTGATAGCAGTATTATTGATAACAATTCAAACAGTGAAAACAATCCGACTGTCCGTCAACTGATGAACAGAAAAGCCAAACGTGGTCCGTCCACACAATGGAATGTATTTGGCCGTGAAAAGGAATGAAGCCCTGGTACAGGTTACAATGTGGGTGAACCTTAAACACATCATGCTCTGTGAAAGAAACCAGACACAGGCCAGGCGCAGTGGCTCACGCCTGGAATCCCAGCACTTTGGAAGGCCAAGGTGGGTGGATCAAGAGGTCAGGAGTTCAAGACCAGCCTGGCCAAGATGGTGAAACCCCCGTCTCTACTAAAAATACAAAAATTAGCCGGGCGTGGTGGTGGGTGCCTGTAATCCCAGCTACTCGGGAGGCTGAGACAGGAAAATCGCTTGAACCCAGGGGGTGGAGGCTGCAGTGAGCCGAGATCGTGCCACTGCACTCCAGCCTGGGCAGAGAAAAAAAAGAAAAGAAAGAAAGAAACCAGACACAAAGGCCACATATTGTATGATCTTGCTCATATGGAATTTCCAGAACGGGCAAATCCAGAGACAGAAAGTGGATTCGTGATTCGTGGTGGCCAGGGGCTGGGGAAGAGATGGGGAGTGATTACTAATTTGGTTTCTTTTTTGTTTGTTTGTTTTGTTTTGTTTGTTTGTTTTGCGACAGAATCTCACTGTGTCACCCAGGCTAGAGTGCTGTGACACAATCTCTGCTCACTATATTCTCCGCTTCCCAGGTTCAAGCAATTCTCCTGCCTCAGCCTCCAAAGTAGCTGGGATTAAAGAACCCGCCACCATGCCTGGCTAATTTTGTATTTTTAGTAGACGCAGCGTTTTGCCATGTTGGCCAGGCTGGTCTCGAACTCCTGACCTCAGGTGATCCACCTGCCTTGTCCTCCCAAAGTGCTGTGATTACAGGCGTGAGCCACCATGCCCAGCATAATTGGTTTCTTTCTTTCCCTTCCTTCCTTCCTTCCTTCCTTTCTTTATTTTTTACAGAGTCTCGCTCTGTCATCCAGGCTGGAGTGCAGTGGCGCGATCTCAGCTCATGGCAACCTCCGCCTCCCAGGTTCAAGTGATTCTCCTGCCTCAGCCTCCCGAATAGCTGGGACTACAGGCACGTGCCACCACGCCCAGCTAATTTTTATATTTTTACTAAAGACAGGGTTTCACCATGTTGGCTAGGATGGTCTCGATCTCTTGACCTCGTGATCTGCCCACCTCGGCCTCCCAAACTACTGGAATTACAGGCGTGAGCCACTGTGCCCGGCCCTAATTGGTTTCTTTTAGGGTGACTAAAATATTCTAGATCGGGCACGATGGCTCATGCCTGTAATCCCAGCACTTTGGGAGGCCAACGTGGGAAGATCACTTGGGGTCAGGATTTCGAGACTAGACTAGCCAACATGGTGAAACCCTGTTTCTACTAAAAATACAAAAATTAGCTGGGCGTGGTGGCAAGCGCCTGTAGTTACAGCTACTCGGGAGGCTGAATCGAGAGAATCACTTGAACCCGGGAGGCAGAGGTTGCAGTGAGCCAAGATCATGCCATTGCACTCCAGCCTGGGTGACAGAGTGAGGCTCTGTCTCAATAAAATATAAAATAGAACATTCTAAGATTATATTGTAAAGATAGTTGCACATCATCTCAGCTCTGTGAATATACTAAAAACCACTGAATTACATACTTCAAATGGGTGACTTGTATGATATGGGAATTATTTCAATAAAGATGTTTTTAAAAAAGTAAAAACTGAGTACAGAGAAATCTCTTGTGCCTTTAACCAGCTTCCCCCAATGGTGACATCTTACAATATCATAAACGGGAAATGAACATTAACATAATCCATCAACCTTATTCAGACTTTGCTGGTTTACGTGTACTCATTTGTGTGTGTGTGTGTGTGTGTGTTCATGCAACATTTAGATGTGTAGTTTCACAATCAGGACACACAACATATTCCATTACGAGGATTTTCTGTGCTGCACTTTTTTTATGTCACAGCCATCTCTCTCTTCCTCCTACCTGAAAACCCCTTACCTATTCTTCATCTTATAATTCTGTCATTTCAGGAAGCCTATATTAGTGGAACCGCATGCTCTGTAACCTTCAGTTTTTGTTGTTGTTGTTGTTATGTATTTCTTTTTAATTATGTGGGCACCTCGTGGTGTATATATATTTATGGGGTACATGAGCTATTTTGGTGCAGGCATGCAACGTGTAATAATCACATCATGAAAAACTGGGTATCCATCCCCTGAAGCACTTATATTTCATGTTAGAAGCAATCCAGTTATACCTTTACAGTTATTTTATTTTGTTTTATTTAATTTTACTTTGAGATGGAGTCTCACTCTGTTGTCCAGGCTGGAGTGCAGTGGCGCAATCTGGGGTCACAGGAACCTCCTCCTTCCAGTTTCACACAATTCTCCCACCTCAGCCTCCCAAGTAGCTGGGATTACAGGCGCCCGCCACCACGTCCAGCTTGTTTTTGTATTTTCAGTAGAGACAGGGTTTCGCCATGTCGTCCATGCCGCTCTTGAACTCCTGGGCTCAAGCGATCCTCCCACCTCTGCCTCCCAAAGTGCTTGGATTACAGGTGCGAGCCACCCCACCTGGCCTCTTTTTGTTATTTTAAAATGTACAATTAAGTTATTATTGACTGGCTGGGCATGGTGGCTCATGCCTATAATCCCAACACTGGGAAGCTGAGGTGGGAGGATCACTTGAGCCCAGGAGTTCAAGACCAGCCTGGATGACATGGCAAAACCTCTTCTCTACCAAAAAAAACTATAAAAATTAGCCAGGTTTGGTGGTGCATGCCTGTAGTCTCAGCTACTCAGGAGGCTGAGGTGGGAGGATCACTTGAGCCTGGGAGGCAGAGGTTGCAATGAGTGGAGATCATGCCACTGCACTCCAGCCTGGACAACAGAGTGAGATCCTCTGTCAAAAATATATATGTATTATTGACTATAGTCCCTGCATTGTGCTATCTTACTAGGTCTTGTGCGTTCATCTTTTTTTTTTTTTTTTTTGTACCTATGAACCATCCCCACCTCCCCACCACTCCACTCCTCTATAACCTTTGAAGACTGGCTCTTGTCATTTCAGCACAGCCCCCGTGAGAGCCAACCTAAGTTGCTGCGTTTCTCAATCGTTCCTTCGTGTTCATTGCTAAGTAGAATTCCACAGTCTGGTTGGAGCACAATTTGTTTAACCGTTCACCTGTTGAGGCCCACTTAGGTTGTTTCCAGCATTTGGCCATTTTGGAAGGAAGCTGCTCTGAACATTCACTTCTGGGTTTTTTTGTTTGTTTGTTTTTTGAGACGGAGTCTCCCTCTGTCACCCAGGCTGGAGTGCAGTGACGTGATCTCAGCTCACTGCAACCTCCGCCTCCCAGGTTCAAGCAATCCTCTGCCTCAGAGTCTGGAGTAGCTGGGATTACAGGCGCCCGCCACCACGCCCGGCCAATTTTTGTATTTTTAGTAGAGACGGGGTTTCACCATGTTGGCCAGGCTGGTCTTGAACTCCTGACCTCAAGTGATCCATCTGCCTCGGCTTCCCAAAGTGCTGGGATTAGAGGCGTGAACCACCGCTCCTGGCCCCACTTCTGGGTTTTTATATGAACATAAGTTTGCATTTCCCTGGGATATAAATGCCCAAGAATGCAATTCCAGGGTCATATGGTAAGTGCATGCTTTATTTTGTACAACAAAACAAAACACAATACAGCAAACAGAACAAAACGAAATCCTGCCACACTCTTTTTCCACAGTGGCTATACCATTTTCCATCTCTACCAGCAATGTAGGACTGAGTGAGCTATTCGGTCTTCATCCTTGCCAGCATTTGATGTAATCAACTTTTTTGTTTTAAATTTAGCCATTTTGATGGGTATGTAGTGATACCACATTTTGGTTTGGATTTGCAGGTCCCTGGTGGCTAATAAGGTTGAACATTCTTTCATGTACCCATTTGCCATCTGTATCTCCTCTTCAGTGAAATGTCTGTTTCCGTCTATGTCCGTATTTTAATTGGGTTGTTTGTTGGGTTTTTTTTTTTTTTTTTCTGGAGATGGAGTCGCGCTCTGTCACCCAGACTGGAGTGCAGTGGCGCTATCTCAGCTCACTGCAACCTCCGCCTCCCGGGTTCAAGTGATTCTCCTGACCTCAAGTGATCTGCCTGCCTTGGGCTCCCAAAGTGCTGGGATTACAGGCGTGAGCCACTGTGCCCAGCCTAGACCTCTTTATATATTCTAGATACAAATTCTGTGTTGGCTATGTGATTTGCAAGTAGACTCTTCCAAACCACAGCTTGTCTTTTCACCCTCTCTAACGGTATAGTCTTTTGCATAGAGCAGAAATCATTAATTTGGATGAAGTCCAATTCATCAATTTCTTCCTTTATGGCTCATTCTTGGGTGTCATCCCTAAGAACTCTTTGCTTAACCTCATGTCTTGAAGATTTTGTTTTGTTTTGTTTTGTTTTAAGGAGCAGAGAGTTCAATAGGCAAGAAGGCAGAAGAAAGAAGGAAGCAGCTCCCTATAGAGACACAGCGGGAGGCGGGCTCCAAAGCCGAGACGGGAGACCCTATTGAAGATTTGTTTCTAGTTTTCTTCTACATTTTACATGTAGACCTGTGTGATCCCTTTTTTTTGAGACTGAGTCTTGCTCTGTCTCCCAGGCCCCAGGCTGGAGTGCAGTGGTGTGATCTCAGCTCACTGCAACCTCCGCCTCCCAGGTTCAAGCGATTCTCCTGCCTCAGCCTCCTCAGTAGCTGGGATTACAGGCATGCATCACCACGCCTGGCTAATTTTTGTACTTTTAGTAGAGATGGGTTTTCACCATGCTAGCCAGGCTGGTCTTGAATTCCTGACCTCAAGTGATTCACCCGCCTCGGCCTCCGGAAGTGCTGGGATTACAGGCATGAGCCACCGTGCCCGGCCCCTGTGATCCGTTTTGAATTCCATTCTGAGTGTAAAAAATAGCAGAAGTGGGTTTGATTCGGGGGACCCTAGGGAGCCAGTGAGGGTTCTTGAGTGAGAGAAGATACAGTTGGCAAGAAGAATCAGGTGAGTAGAGTCAAGTAGCCCATGACAGCCTCGCTCTCAGCCTCAGTCTTCCCCCACCGGCAAACAAACTAACGAGACCAGAAGATCTCTAAAGTCCGCTGTCATCAAATGAGGCCACATCCCTGGACGTTTGTCCCCATATTCCCTGCGCCTCTGGAGCAGACTCAGGTCAAACCCCAGCGCCTGCACAACGTGTGTGAGCCTCTGTGTCTCGGTGCTTTGATCTTAAGAGTGACTCAGTGGGACAGCGCCGAGAGCTCACTCGACCCCAAAAAACTGTGGTCCTTTTTTCTCTCAGACGGCAAAATCAGGTCATTTTTCAATTCCAGTCATTCTCCTTCATATATAAAATGTGCCAAGAACCACTTTCCCGAAAATCTAAATTGAAAGTAAATAGCACGGGGGACAATTCTCGGTGATAAAACTGCGGATTCTGGAGCTTCTTGGGATAATATTTATTCTCCCTTCTTGCTAATGGCTCCAGCCGCCTCCCCAGGTTATTAAAGTAATGCGTTTGCTTAACCTGACTGGGGCCGCATCCCACCCGGGGCTGATTGGGCCCCGCGTGAAGCCCCCCACCGCCCCCCTCCACCGGACAATTATATTAACGGCTGCTGGTTTGCAATTACTATAAATCAGAGAGCGCGTCGGCCTGGGTTTGTTTTTCTTTATTGAAAATGTTTAAACTTCATGCATTGCAAATATCACCGCCTCAGACCGGGATTTAACTCTTTCCTTGAGACTTGGAGGCACAGCTCTCGAGGGCTTTGCTGGGGATGGTGCTAGGATAATCCCTGCTTTCTGAGATGAGAAAATTGAGGCTCAGAGAAGGAATGCCACTTGCCTGGGGTCACACAGCTGGTGGGTCACTGCACTGAAACGGCACTGAGTGTTTTGTTTGTTTTTTTCATGCCCGATGAAGTTACATTCCTTGTGGCAAATATTTTAAAATGTTGAGATCTGTTATCTCAGCAAAAACCACCCCCAGTGCCGTGGGGGTGGGTGGGTGTGTGGGTGGGATATATCCTTCTAGAGATTTTTTTTCTATGCATATATATTCTGGCATGCACCAAATGAATGCAGGTTTAATGAATTATGCATCCCATAAGCACCAAGGTGTTTATTGAGCACCTACTGTGTGCTGGGTGCTGTTTTATGTGCTGGGGATACAGGAAGCAAAACAGGCTTATCTACAGCTAGTTTCAAGCATAGCGGACAGCCAGGGCAAGGACCCTGAGGCTGGCTCTTGCCTGGCACACAAAGGGGCGAATAAGCACAGGCATGGAGAGTGCAAGGGGCAAAGGCAGGGAGGGTGAAAAGAGCATTCCGTGTGGAATCAGAGGGAGAGGGGAAGGCTTCATGGAGCTCTCCAAGGTAGAGTGCTGAGGTTTGCTGAGGATGTGGGTGGGAGGAAGAGGAGGCAGGGAGACCCCAAGATTCTGTCTGAGCAGCTACAAGGGCTGACCTCCGCTGAGATAGGGAGATGCAAGAAGAGCAGTTTAGCGGGTCCGGTGCAGCCCGACCTGGCTGTGTTGAGTGTGAAATGCCCATCAAGGCCAAGTTTGGAGCTGGTGGAGGCCCAGACTGGAGACAGGACTGTGGGTATCAGTGGGTGTAGACGGGTTTAGAGCCCTGAGAGTCAATGAGGCCGACCTGGAACGGAGTGGATAGAGGAGCAAAGAGGCCTGAGAACCCAGCCCTTGACCAGCAATGGACAGAGAGAGACACAGAAGAGGGACTCAGAGAGGTAGAAGGAAAGGCCAGTGTTTCCAGGAGGGGCGCGGCACCAGCCGGTCAGACGCTGTCCAGAGGGACGAGGAGGAGGATGGGGCGGGTCAACGCTGACTTCTGTCAGAGGCCTTTGAACCAGGGCAACTCCATCTTGGATAGCGACTGGGTAAAATAAGGCTGAAACCTACTGGGTGGCATTCCCAGACAGTTAGGCATTTTAAGTCACAGGATGAGATAGCAGGTCGGCACAAGATACAGGTCATAAAGACCTTGCTGATAAAACAGCTTGCAGTAAAGAAGCCGGCTAAAACCCACCAAAACCAAGATGGCGACGAGAGTGACCTCTGGTCTTCCTGACTGCTACACTCCCATCAGCACCATGACAGTTTACAGATGCCATGGCAACGCCAGAAAGTTCCCTGTATGGTCTAAAAAGGCGAGGCATGAATAATCCACCCCTTGTTTGGCATGTCATCAAGAAAGAACCATAAAAATGAGCAACCAGCAGCCCTCAGGGCTGCTCTGACTATGGAGTAGCCATTCTTTTTTTCCTTTACTTTCTTAATAAACTTGCTTTCACTTTATGGATTCGCCTTGAATTCTTTCTTGTGCGAGATCCAAGAACCCTCCCTTGGGTGGATCAGGACCCCTTCGGGTAACACTTTGACAAGGGCAGTATCAGTGGCGGAAGGTGTGAGAGGCCAGGCTGATTGGAGAAGGCTCAGGAGAAAGAGAGAACAAAAGTGCAGACAGTGAGTGTAGACAACTCGATCTCCAGGAGTTTGGCCATAAAAAGAGGCAAGGAGGTCGGGCGTGGTGGCTCACACCTGTAATCTCAGCACTTTGGGAGGCCAAGGTGGGTGGATCACCTGAGGTCGGGAGTTCAAGACCAGCCTGACCAACATGGTGAAACCCCGCCTCTACTAAAAAATACAAAAATTAGCTGGGCATGGTGGTGTGCGCCTGTAATCCCAGCTACTTGGGAGGCTGAGACAGGGGAATTGCTTGAACCAGGAGCCAGAGGTTGCAGTGACCCAAGAGGTTGCAGTGACCCAAGAGGTTGCAGTGACCCAAGATCACGCCACTGCACTCCAACCTGGACAACAGAGCAAGAGTCCATCTCAAAAAACAAACAAAGAGGCAAGGACATGATTGGTCGCCGGAGGGGGATGTGGAAGTTTACTTTTTCCCTATAAGATGGGACCTGCCCAGCAGAGCCAGAAGACCACATCCTTGGGTGGGGACACAGAGCCTGTGTTTATCCTGCCTCTATTGCCTACTCTGTAAAACAGACACAAGAACAGTATCCAGGCTGGGTGTGGTGACTCACACCTGTAATCTCAGCGCTTTGGGAGGCTGAGGCGGGCAGATCACCCGAGGTCGGGAGTTCGAGACCAGCCTGGCCAAGATGGCGAAAACTCATCTCTACTAAAAATACAAAAACTAGCTGGGTGTGGTGGTGGGCACCTGTAGTCTCAGCTACTTGGAAGGCTGAGACAGGAGAATCACTTGAACCCGGGAGGTGGAGGTTGCAGTGGGCTGAGACCGTGCCATTGTACTCCAGCCTGGGTAAAAAGAGCGAAACTCCATCTCCAAAAAAAAAAAAAAAAAAAAAAAAAGAACAGTATCCATCACCCAGGCATGATCTAGGCACCCAGCAAAAGTCCAGGCTGATGACATGTCTCTCTCCCCTGGGGTGTGTCTATGAAGGGGGTCACGCCCGCTCCAGTTTGTGGCAGAACGCAGTTTCCCTCCTGACACCCACCCCCAAGGGAGGTAGACAGTCTCCAGGAAAAACTCAGTGAGTTCCCCCTTTGAGAAAGGGCCCCACAAGTCAAAGTGCTTTTTCAAAAATAAATAGCCTGATTAGCATAAGGTATGCAAATGTATGCTAATGTGACAACTATTAAAAGATTTCAAATGTCATCGAGGGAAAACACACCGGGCCTGGCTGGAGGGGTGGGGGACAGAAGGAGAGAATGCAGCCAGGACTCGAGAAAGTTCGAGGGGCTCAACCCCCAGATCACCGGGATATACACTCGTACAGACACACACAAACTCACACTCACACCCGCATCATTCCAGGGTGGCCTTAAGTCCTCTCCTGGGCAGAATCCCCAGAGCTCTGTCTCCAGGTGTGAGTATTAAGCTCCTGGAAATCCTTCAAGTCTTTCCCCCAACACATTCTAAGTGCCTGAAGAACTGTCCAGGGTGACAACGCGTCTCATTCCACCGAGAGCACACAGATTTGCTCTGCGAATAATCTCCGGCAAAAGCAGTCACAGCATGAGTGACAGACCCCAGAGCCTTTCCTGAGAATAGGTTAAAAGGGTAGTCTCATCCACAACAACAACAAAAAAAAGCCAAAACTCCTAAGAACTGCTAAGAGATGGCTCCTATCCATAATAAATCCTCCCTCACTTCAGGGGAAACTTTTCATCCATATCCACTTTGTTTTCTGAGGCTGACAGACAAAAATCAGACCCAGAATGGGGAGAGACTTTGCCCAGGGTCACACAGCTGTGTGTGTGACCAAAACTATCACCAAACTAATCACCAAAACTATTTGGTGTGTTGTTGTTGTTGTTTAGAGACAGAGTCTTGCTATTGCCCAGGCTGCAGTGCAATGCTGCTATCACAACTCGCTGCAGCCTGAAACTCCTGGGCTCAAGCAATCTTCTTTGCAGGGATCTGTCCTGCAGATCCCAGCTTGCATGATGGATGAACCGATATTCAGTGAAAGAGCAGCTACGGGTCCGAGCCACTCACAGACACTACGGAAGGTGCTGTAAAGAGTCAGCAGACACAGCCCCGACTAGCTGGCCTGGCCCTGAGGACATTTATTTAGCACAGCTTTTTTTGTTGTTTGTTTGTTTGAGATGGAGTCTAGCTCTGTCGCCCAGGCTGGAGTGCAGTGATGCAATCTTGGCTGACTGCAAGCTCCACCTCCTGGGTTCACACCATTCTCCTGCCTCGGCCTCCTGAGTAGCTGGGACTACAGGCGCCCGCCACCACGCCTGGCTAATTTTTTTTTGTATTTTTAGTAGAGACGGGGGTTTCACCGTGTTAGCCAGGATGGTCTCGACCTCCTGACCTCCTGATCCGCCCGCCTCAGCCTCCCAAAGTGCTGGGATTACAGGTGTGAGCTACCGCGCCTGGCCTTAGCACAGTTTTTAATGACAAAGGCGTTGCGTCAACACACCTGTGGGTAATTAATCTAGTTGCTTCCACCCCGGGAGAGCCATCTTGCCCATGAGTGATCAGTTAGTTTTAGGACCACATGAGTAAACAAGCTCGTTAGATAAACTCCTCTACATTCCTACGCATATTTGCCCTGAGCTTTTAAGAGAACTCAGCTGCCTTCAGCCAAGACTTTTACTAAAGCTATGCAAACCTCTTGGCCTTCCAAGAAGGTTTGTGTTTATTTCCTCTAAAATCTTTCCCGCCACCCTGACTGAACCCCCACACCTCTTGCCTCAGCCTCACGAGCAGCTGAGACTTACAGACATGTGCCACCACCCCCAGGCTCATTGTTTTTATTTTTGGAGAGATGGGGTCTTGCTATGCTACACAGGCTAGTTTCCAACTCTTGGCCTCAAGTGATTCTCCCACCTTAGCCTCCCAAAGCACTGGGATTAGAGACACGAGACACGATGCCTAGCCACCAAAACTCTTTGGTGAGACCAGAATTATTGAAATCATTTTCAGATGAGAAAACTGAAGATCAGAGATGTGAAATGATTTGCCCCAGCTCACACAGCAACTGTGAGGCAGGTCAGGTCAGCTGCTCAAACTTCAGCTGCCCAAATTTCAGTCCATCTTACATCACCTTTCTACTACTTCTACTATTATTTCCTGAATATTTTTCTTCTAATGGACCCACTTCTTAAAACCTTAAATGTATTTAGAAGGAAATTGTTTATCATGACTGTAAATGAAAAGCCAGAATCACTGACCATAAGTAGAAACTAACTTAATGAGAGTAAAATCATATTATTAATTTCTGACTAACGACAGTTGCCTCTGAGCTCTGAGCTGGAGCCTGATCTCTCTCTTTGTCCAAAAAGGATATTTCACATGTCCAAGAAGGTGTTAAAGACTGATTCACACCCAATTAAGACTTTCTTCTTGCAAAAGACATGCAAAGGAAGAGCTCTCTCCCTATAAGAGTCCGTGGTGTTAAGACTGTTTTATGCGTCACCTAAAACCATCTCATGGCCACCAGGCTGGGCTCTGTCTACCTGAAGGTCAGGAAGACTGTCCCAATACCTTAGAGTTCTAGAATTATGGCCAGGGATCTATTTGGGGACTCATACTATTAGTGCCCACGGCCATTTCAGTGCAGCCCAAAAATGGAGAACAGATGGCTTCACTTACAAATAGACCCACCTGTCCATCCACCGATCCACTCATCCACCTGCCATCCATCTAATGACCCATCAATGCCCCCACACATCCATCCATCCACCCACACATCCATCCATCCACCCACACATCCATCCATCCACCCACACATCCATCCATCCACCCACACATCCATCCATCCACCCACCCACCACCCCTCCATCCGCTCCACCCACACATCCATCCATCCACTCATCCATCCATCTGCCCATCCATCCACCATTCGCCCATAACCCATCCAACCATTCATCCACCCACCATCTGCCCAAACATCCATCCAAACATCCATCCATCTATCCACCCATCCACCACCCAATCATCCATCCATGCATCTACTATCCACCTACCACCCATCTACCCATCCATTCACCCAACCATCCATCCATCCACCCATCCATCTTCCCACCCAGCCATCCACTCACCTATTCAGTAAATACATATCCAGCAACTACTCTATGCCAGGCATTGTTCTAGCATATGGATACATAGTGGTGACCAAGACACACGTGGTCACCAACCCCCTGAGGCTTCTGAACCAGTGAGGACACTCTCCATCCCTTAAGCAACAACATGAGGTGGATTAGAGAATTTTCCTCCACTTTTTTTTAGTGATAAGGGTCGTCTTGGAAGATATTTATGGGTATTCCCCGACCTTCTTTCTTCCCTCCACCTGTAGGATGCAGAAGCAACCTGGTTTCGCCACTGCCTGGCTGCTCTCCAAACCCATTTCCTCCTTCTTCAGGGCACACAGCAAGGTACTTCCCAGCATCCCTTGCAGTTGGGGCAGCCATGTGACTTAACTGAGCCAATGGAAGGTGGGCAGAAGTGATGTGCCCATGACTTACGTTCTGGCCCAGGCTCTTTCTGCAACCTACACTTTAAAGGTGGAGGAGGTACAAGACAGTGGGGCCTGATCCCTGAGTTACTCAGTGGAAACAAAGGAACACCTGTTTGCTCTTTATATGAGCAACAAACTTCTGTTGGGTCAGTGAGGCTTGCCAGTTTATAACGGCAGGGAGTATTACCTTAACCAGTGCACACCTTTCCTCTTTTCCAACTCTGTGAGTGAACCGGTTCCACCTCCGGCTCCAGCCAATCACTGAAGCCTATTCCTGCTGGCCTCCTGATTGGCTCAGCCTGGTCATGTGACCGAAGGATGCAGATGGCAATATTGGATGGGTTTCTGGGCATCATCGCTTGGAGGACCACTGGGGTTGCTGGAACCAGGACACAGAACTAGAGAACTGGGCTTCTGACATTCGCCACTGGGAAAGAAAAGAAGAAATTTATTATTTATTGTTACTATTATTTTAATACCCTGCAATTGAAACTGGCCTATTTCCTGGATGATCCAAATTTAGGAACTTTTTCCTGCAGCTTTAATCATCCTGAAGATGCCCTGACTTCTGTCTCCATCCAGATTTGGCCCCAGATCTCTCTCCAGTTCCTCCTGGATGCCTCCTCTTGGAGGTCCACTAGGTACATCCTACCCAACTCCCAATGCATCCTTTTTATCCTCCCTCCAGCACCTCCTCCTGTAACCCCCTCCCACTCTTTTTCTGGAAAGTTGTGCACAAGCCTCCCTATCTCCCTTTCTTATCAACACCCCGCCCTGCCAATTTCACACTCACCGAGTCCTGTTGATTTCAACGTTACTGTCTCCATGGCAGCCCCACTGTGTACCCCCACCTGTGTTTTTCAATAGACACCATCAGCTCCTACAATAGCCTTCTTGATGGGCTCCTAGCGTCCACACAGCAGCCGGAGGATCGATCTTAAGTGTAAGTCTGACTCTTCCCCTCTCCCCTCCGTAACTCTCCATGGCTCCCCATTGCCCTCAAGAGAAAGTCTAAACTTTATTTTCAAAATTCCTCATAGTCTAGCTACTTCATTCTTCCTTGCTCCGCCCCTGCTTCTCCTTGTTCACCTAGCACCTGCTCATCTTTAAATGTCATCCCTCAGGGAAGCTTCACCTGACCCCGCTCTACAATGCTGAGAAAGGAGTCTTCCTGAGCTACCCCAGCTGCCTGAGCTTCCCTCATCAGAGGCTGACACTCTACACTGTAACTGCCTGGTTATGTGTCTTTGAATTCCTAGATGGCAAAGGTTGGGTCTATTTCACCACTGTCTCCAGCCCCCAGCACAGCACCCAGTGTGAGCTTAATAAATATTTTTGAATGAATGGATGGTGATAGGAAATAGAGGCTTTGCGAATGCTACTATGTGTAGCAGACGCTGTGGGTGTCCCTACTGCACCCACATTTCAGCACCTGCCAACAGCATCCTTCTGCAGTCACCTGGTTGAGGGCCAGGCTGGAAGTGACAGAGAACTGATGTCTCAGAAAGCAGCCCTTTGCCAGTGATGGACAAGCACTGGTGGATAAATACCCCAGCTCCCTCAGTCTCTTGGGAAGAACAAGTGCATGCTATATGCCATCTCCCAAGGGTATCCAGTGGACTGAGCCCAATTGCTCAGGGCAGTCACCTGCTATAAGTGTTGGTTCTTTCCTTCCTTGTCTCACTTCCCCACTCTCCTGGGGCTTCCTGGATCACTTCCCACATAAACAACTTACCCCCAAATCCTTGTTTCAGGAGCGACTTCTGGGGTATCCAACTTAAGACACTGTAGTGAAAATGAGTCTATAATTTACTGGCTGCCGCTTCCAGGGAGAACTTTGATGTGTTTGAGAAAAAAAGAAAAATAATTGCCTCTTTCTCCCTGTCAGCTGTAGTCCTCACAGCCTCCATGCAAAGACTGCCACATTTGTAGTTATGTATTAATTGCTTTTATTTTTTTTCCCTGAGAATGGGATGCTCTCCTGCAATATGTGTGTGTGAGAGAGAGTGTGTGTGTTTAATGACTTTCTCATTTGAGATCTGGCCGGATAGCTTTTTGAAGTCTACCCAGAGCCTGGAACGTATAGAAAATTCTCCCAGCTTAATAGCACTCCCACCCGCCCATCCATCACAGACGCACCGTAGAATGAAAAACAAGCACATCGATTGGATCTATTTCTAATTGACAGCCTGTGATACTGTTTGAGGTCTGCCATTAGATGGAAGAAGTTGGTGCGGAAGTGGCTGTGTCTCTATTTCTCAAGGGCACGGGGTCTGGCGTGGGGGTTGAGGGGGAGAGAAATAATCATGGCAGCATTTAGCAAGCATTTATTGAGTACCTACTGTGTGCCAGATCCTGCACTGGGTGCTGGTCATTGAGACAGACCCAGCTCCACCCTCCCAGTGGGGGAGATGTACAGGTCACTAGTGGCCCACAATCAGAGCCATGATGGGGGAGATTCAGGCAGCTCTGGGGGCCCAGAGAAGGTGTCTGACCCAGCCTGGGAGATCAGGGAGGGCTTCCTGGAGGCAGGGACAGCCGAGCTGAAAGCTGAGAAGGAGTCAACCAAAATAAGAAATACGAAAGAAGTTGGGCACCATGGCTGATGCCTGTAATCCCAACACTTTGGGAGGCCGAGGCAGGATAATCCCTTGGGCTCAGGGGTTTGAGACCAGCCTGGGCAACATAGCGAGACCCCATCTCTATTAAAAAAAGAAATTAGCTAGGTGTGGTGGTGCACACCTGTGGTCCCAGCTACTCGGGAGGCTGAGGTGGGAGAATTGCTTGAGGCCAGGAAGTCGAGGCTGCAGTAAGCTATGATCGCACCACTGCACTCCAGCCTGGGTGACAGAGCAAGTCCCTGTCTCTAAAACAAACCAACAGGCCGGGTGCAATGGCTCACGCCTGTCATCCCAGCACTTTGGGAGGCCAAGATGGACGGATCACCTGAGGTCAGGAGTTTGAGACCAGCCTGGCCAACATGGTGAAACCCCATCTCTACTAAAAATACAAAAATTAGCCATGCATGGTGGCGGGTGCCTGTGATCCCAGCTACTCGGGAGGCTGAGGCAGGAGAAGTGCTTGAACTTGGGAGGCAGAGGTTGCAGTGAGCTGAGATTGCGCCACTGCCCTCCAGCCTGGGTGACAGAGGGAGACTCCGTCTCAGAAAAAGAAAAAAAGAAAAGAAAAGGAGTTCTGACATATGCTACAAGGTGAATGAACCTTGAAAACCTTAAGCTCAATGAAAGAAGCCTACTGTCTACAGAAGGACAAATACCATATGATTCCACTTACATGAGATGCCTAGAGGAGGCAAATTCCTGGAGACAGGCTGTAGAATCAAGATTGCCAAGGGCAATGGAGAGTTACTGCTTAATGGTTACAGGGTTTCTTTTTGGGCTAATGAAAAATTTTTGGAAATAGTGGTGATGGTCGCACAACATTATGAATGTACTTAATGCCATTGAATTGTACACTTCAAAATGGTTAAAATGGCTAGCCCGGGCAACATAGCAGGACCCTGTCTCTACAAAAAAAAAAAATTAAAATTTGGGCCGGGCACGGTGGCTCACGCCTGTAATCCCATCACCTTGGAGGCTAAGGCAAGTGGATCAACTTGAGGCCAGGAGTTTGAGACCAGCCTGGCCAACATGGCGAAACCTCATTTCTGCTAAAAATACAAAAGATTTGCTGGGCGTGACAGTGTATGCCTGTAATCCCAGCTACTTGGGAGGCTGAGGCACAAGAATCACTTGAACCCTGGAGGCGGAGGTTGCAGCAAGCCTAGATCGTGCTGCTGCACTCCAGCCTATGCAACACAGCAAGACTCTGTCTCAAAAAAAAAAGCTGGGCGTGGTGACACACACCTGTAATCCCAGTTACTTGGGAGGCTGAGGTGGGAGGATCACTTGAGCCTAGGAGTTCAAGGCTGCAGTAAGCTATGATTGTACCACTGCACTCCAGCCTGGGTGACAGAGCAAGACTCTTGTCTCTGAGAAAAATAAACATAAAAGTGGTTAAGATGGTGAGTTTTATATTATGCATAT
The DNA here is from genome assembly GCF_006542625.1 of Nomascus leucogenys. Taxonomy (NCBI): domain Eukaryota; kingdom Metazoa; phylum Chordata; class Mammalia; order Primates; family Hylobatidae; genus Nomascus; species Nomascus leucogenys. The sequence continues at coordinate 89,967,103 of NC_044397.1, read as the reverse complement.
TTTGCCACAATTTTTTTTTTTTTTTTTTTTGAGACGGAGTCTCGCTCTGTCGCCCAGGCTGGAGTGCAGTGGCGCAATCTCGGCTCACTACAAGCTCCGCCTCCCGGGTTCACGCCATTCTCCTGCCTCAGCCTCTCCGAGTAGCTGGGACTACAGGCTCCCGCCAGCACGCCCGGCTAATTTTTTGTATTTTTTAGTAGAGACGGGGTTTCACTGTGGTCTCGATCTCCTGACCTCGTGATCCACCTGCCTTGGCCTCCCAAAGTGCTGGGATTACAAGCGTGAGCCGCCGCGCCCGGCCCACAATTTTTTTTTTTTTAAAGAGAGAGAAAGAGAAATGAATAGGCCAGGCGTGGTGGGTCAGGCCTGTAATCCCAGCACTTTGGGAGGCTGAGGTGGATGGATCACTCAAGGGTCAGGAGTTTGAGACCAGCCTGGCCAACATAGTGAAACCCCGTCTCTACTAAAAATACAAAAATTAGCCACGCACGGTGGCGGGTGCCTGTAATCCCAGCTACTCAGGAGGCTGAGACAGGAGAATCGCTTGAACTTGGGAGGCAGAGGTTGCAGTGAGCTGAGATGACACCACTGCACTCCAGCCTGGGAGACAGAGCAAGACTCCATCTCAAGAAAAAAAAAAATAAAAAAGTATGCAATCACTTTGGCTGCTGTAGGAGATCCAGGATAGAGTAAGTCCAGGAGGTGTTGGGGGTTCAGATCAGGATAAGGGCAAAGGCGAGGGTGAGAGGTGGGAGGTTGGGGGCGTGGTTGGGGTGTGGTTTGGGCATGGCTTGGAGATGGGGCTAACAGGACACCAGGGAGAGATGAGAGTGAAATGGAAGATGAAAGATAAAGCAGGCAGCTGAGTTCCTGCACCCATTCTCTTGACACCCAAGCACTCCAATTCACCTGCAAGTCCTCGTGGCCTGATGTCTCCAAACCCGCCACCCTTTATGGCCCAGCCTGGGGTGGCCCCTAAGAAGGAGTCCCAAATGGGGATTGATGCCACTTCTTCAGTACAAAGAAAGATTAAGGCAACACTGGGTAAAAACACTCCATCCCGGCCGGGCGCAGTGGCTCACGCCTGTAATCCCAGCATTTTGGGAGGCCAAGGCGGGCGGATCACCTGAGGTCAGGTGTTCAAGACCAGCCTGGCTAACATGGTGAAACCCTATCTCTACTAAAAAACACAAAAAATTAGCTGGGCATGGTGGCGGCTACTCCAGAGGCTGAGGCAGGAGAATCATTTGAATACGGGAGGCGGAGGTTGCAGTGAGCCGAGATCGTGCCACTGTACTCCAGTCTGGGCAACAGAGCGAGATTCTGTCTCAAAAAAATAAGAAATAAAAAACAACACTCTATCCCGGCAGCCGTTCCCTCCACGTGCGTTCACTTACAAGGTGCAGATGTAATACCTGCTTTTAAATTCAATTAAGTCAGAATCAGTTCTGCTCCTAGAATACATTACCCAGTTGGAGACAGCCGGGGGAAGAGGGAAAAAAAAAAAAAATAGATGGCAAAAAAAAAAAAAAAACCCACACACACAAAACACAACGCAGACCTATTTAGAGATTTCCCTCTAAATGGATTTTAATTCTCTCGATTTATCAGAGGCCAGAGGAGCTGCTGACAGCCTGCATTTGGTGTCTGCAAACCCAGTTTCAGCCACAGGGAGGGGAGAGGAGGGATCGAGTTTATATTGTCATTTTCCTCCAGTGTTGGAGGTCTGGGGTCGCCCAGAGATGGGTTCAAATCTCAGCTTTGCCATTTACCGGCTGCATGACCTTCAGCTAAGCACCACATCTTCTCAGAGCTTTGACCTACTCATCTCGAAAATGGAGACAATGACAGGGTTTATTTCAGAAGACCCTTGTGAATGATGGCCTGGATTATCCAAGAGGATTCAGGTTAAATCCTCAGCACAAGGCTTGGCGCATAGTGAATGCTCAGTAATGCACGGATGATGGTGATGGTGATGAAGGTCGTCGTTGTTGGTTTTTTTGTTTGTTAGTTTTTTGAGACAGAGTCTCACTCCGTCACCTAGGCTGGAGTGCAAAGGCACCATCTGGCTCACTGCAACTTCCGCCTCCCAGGTTCAAGAGATTCTCGTGCCTCAGCCTCCCAAGTAGCTGGGATTACAGGGGTGCACCACCACACCTGGCTAATTTTTGTATTTTTAGTATAGATGGGGGTTTCACCATGTTGGCCAGGCTGGTCACGAACCCCTGACCTCAAGTGATCCACCTGCCTCAGCCTCCCAAAGTGCTGGGATTACAGGCATGAGCCACCACACCCAGCCCACTATTGGTATTTTTTTTTCCAACCAGAGACCCAGCCCTGTGCTAGGTTACTGTAGGGAAAGAAAAAAGATGCAAGAGGCTCGAGTCCTGACTCTGGAGGCTGGGAGGCTTTGGGTAAGCAGGGAAGCAAGGGGTAGGATGGTCCAGTAGGTGGACAGGCCTAAGCAAAGGAGTGGAGGTGGGATTGAAACTGGAATTTGCTGGGGACAAGGGACTGAACATGTCCATCCTATGTCCTGTTTCATCAGGGAGTGCTCCTACAAATCCATGATGACACCAGAGGACCAAAGGCAGATAATGATCTAACCTGCTCTCTGTCCTGGGAAGCCCCCATTTGGCCTTGAACTTCCCAGGCAGGAAGAAAGCTCCCCTGCCACTCTGCATAGTATCACCCACCTGATTGGAGCAGGGGCCAGGGGATCAGCACCCTGCAGCCAGGTCGGATAGCCTCAGAGCTCATCAGGGCACCTGGCCCAACATCCAGTCTCCCATTTCACAGGTGAGGAAACAGGCTCGGGACAGAGAAGGAGACATCCTGAGGCCACACAGCTCAAAGCTGTCCCCTTGCAGGCCTGGGTCCTACGCCCACCAGGTTCAGACTCTACTGTCTGACGTTGGGCAAGCACCCCACACTGGGCCTCAGTCATACCATCTGTAGAGGGGGAAGGAAAAGCGAAGTTTCCTGAGCCAAAAGGCTCATCTGTAGGGTCAGGTCAGAGGGCGCTGGGACCCCCAGGAGGGTGTTTGTCTTCAAAAGAGCCTAGTGAGGCCGGGGGCAGTGGCTCACACCTGTGGTCCCAGCACTTTGGGAGGCCGAGGCAGGCGGATCCCAAGGTCAGGAGATCAAGATCATTCTGGCCATCATGGTGAAACCCCATCTCTACTAAAAATACAAAAAAAAAAAAAAAAAAAAAAATTAGCTGGGTGTAGTGGCGGGTGCCTGTAGTCCCAGCTATTTGGGTGGCTGAGGCAGGAGAATCGCTTGAACCCAGGAGGTAGAGGTTGCAGTGAGCCGAGATCACACCGCTGCACTCGAGTCTGGCGACAGAGCGGGATACTCTGTCTCAAAAAAAAAAAAAAAAAAAAAAGCCTAGTGAGGGGGATTTTCAGACCAGAATCAGGAAGGGGTTTAGGACAAAAAGGGTCCTGGCCTGTAATGTCCCCTGGGGAGCTCAGGGGGGGCCATAGCTGGCTCTTCTAAAGGGTTGCTTCATCCACAGAAGGCCTTCCTTCATCCCAGGCCCACAGCCCTCATCTGTGCCTGCCCTGAAAGGGCAACTGGGGAGGGTGGGAGGTGTCGAGAACACTCTAGTCCCAGGATCAGGGTTGGGGGGCAGAGGTCTGACGCCAGGGTTGGGAAGGCTAAAGAGAGGCGCAGTGACTCATTCCTATAATCCCAGCACTTTGGGAGGCCGAGGCAGGTGGATCAATTGAGGTCAGGAGTTTGAGACCAGCCTGGGCAACATGGTGAAACCCAGTCTCTACTAAAAATACAACAAATTAGCCAGCCATTGTACAGCTTGCCTGTCATCCCAGCTACTCGGGAGTCTGAGGCAGGAGAATCACTTGAAACCGGGAGGCGGAGGTTGCAATGAACCGAGATCGCGCCACTGCACTCCAGCCTGGGCGTCAGAGCAAGCCTCTGTCTCAAAAAAAGAAAAAAGTACAGTTATCCTTGAGAAGGTCTAATTGCGAGGAGGCACCAAGGGAGCTTCTGAGGGTTGGAATGTTCTACGTCTTGCTGTGGTGATAGCCAAGGGGGTCTATGTCCATGTCACGATTCCTCAAGCCACACACAAGATTTGAGCACTTTATAAGTTATACATCATTAAAAGAGAGGGAGGACTCAGAGAGGGGCAGAGACAGAGAGAAAGAGACATGGAAACGAGAAAAGAGGCTGGGCACGGTGGCTCACACCTATAATCCCAGCACTTTGGGAGGCCGAGGCGGGCAGATCACGAGGTCAGGAGATCGAGACCATCCTCGCTAATGTGGTGAAACCCCGTCTCTACTAAAAATGCAAAAAAAAAAATTATCCGGGAGTGGTGGCGGGCACCTGCAGTCCCAGCTACTCGGGAGGCTGAGGCAGGAGAATGGCGTGAACCCAGGAGGAGGAGCTTGCAGTGAGCCGAGATCGCATCACTGCACTCCAGCCTGGGCAAGACTCCATCTCAAAAAAAAAAAGAAACAGAGAAAAGAGAGACAAAGAGATAAACAGAAATTGAGAGACATAGAGGAAACTGAGATATAGGAAGAGAGAGAGACAGAGGCAGAGAGACAGGAAGAGGCAGGGAGAAGAAAAGAAGAAGGAAAAGGAGTTTCAAAGCAGAAAGGTGGGGAGAAATGAGGAAATTGGGAAGAAGAACTGAGGACTGGAGAAGAGAAAGCCGAAGAAAAGGGGGGAAAAGGAGGAGAAAATAGCAAATGGCCCGAGAAGGGGCTGGAGACAGCGGCTGGGGAAGCCAGGAAGCCAGGAGCTGTCACAGGCGAACATGTCCTTAATTGTAATTACATGGGAACATTTAGTTTGTAGATGCAGCAGAAATGAAAACGCTGCGCTTTGCCCATTAATCTAATGGCTGTTAGTCAATCACTCTTCAAAAGGAACCCCCCACTTCTCCACCCCGGGGCTGTGGTTGCATGGGGGGCGGCCTGCGGGGAGCAGATCGGAGGAGATGGTTTTAAACTAATGATGTCCTCAGGGATAGCCAGAGGGACAGTTCTGGGAAGACTAGAATTTCCCTACCAAAAACCCATGGCTGGTGAATTTCTGAGCCCTGCAAACAGCTACCAGCCCAGAAGTCAGCAGCTGGCGAGTGGGAGTTCTAATCCGCAAGGCTAGATTAGGGGAGATACAATGTATCCAAGAGAGATCAAGGTTCTTTAACTCACCCTAGGGGATGGGGGAAGCCTTCCCAGAAGGGCTGACATCTAAACCGTGCTTAAATGTATACTTTGAGGCAGGCAAGCAAAAAAGGAAGGAAGAAAGGCCTTCCAAAGAGAGAGAACAGCTTGTGCAAAGGTTGAGAAGGAATTACGCTTACAACCATGAGCGTGACTGGGTGGGAAGTGGGGCAGGGATGGGGATGGGGGTGTAGCTGGGGAAGTCAGCAGAGCCCAGACCATTTATAAGACATGCTGAGGAGATGGGACTTTGTCCTGAGGGTGATAGGGAGTCATGGAGGTTTCACAACAGGTGAACACAATCCAGGATAATATTTTTTAAAAATTGGGGGCCACTCATATGATATTTCACTTACTCAAAAAGAGAGAGCTTCCTGGTCCTGGAGGCATGCAAAATAAAGTCACACTAACCACCCGGGGGACCCTGGGGGATTTCAATATCAGGTGGGGCTGAGGCTGGGAGTGCAGAATTGGGGTTCTCAGGCAGGAGGGCGAGATGCTGAGAGAGGTTTGATGTGTTACTAATCTTGCTTGGGGGGTACACTTGGCCCTCTGACTTTGAGACAGTGAGGAGCAGGGGGTGTGGATGACTCAGGAGTACAGGCGCCAGAGTGGGAGGTTTGAGTCAGTGCCTAGTGTATACCTCTCCCAGCCACTCTCAGCTGGAGGTGACTCACTCATTCATTTGGCCTTGAATGTAGAGGCCGGGAGTAGGGAGTGGGGGAAGGAAAAGACCACCCAACTATCCCACTACTGTTCACCCCTCCTGCCTCTGTGGGTCCAGTCCTGTGCAGGCACCACCAATCCACCTCCCCTACAACCCAATACTTCTAGAATGAAATCTGTTGGCTCCAAATAGAGCTGGTCTTGTCCTCTCCTCACTCCTCCTGTGGTTCCAGCCTTGATCTGGCACCATCGTTACTTATCTGGATGAGCAGGGTCACCTCCATCCTGGCCCGTGGCTCCCACCCCACAGTCTATCCTCCCCACAGCAAGCAGCCAGAGAGCTCCTATGAACCTCCTATGAGTCAGCGTCCATCCCTCCTCTACCCACAGCCCTCCATGGCTTCCATCTCCCTTAGGCATCAAAGCCCAAGTCCTTATGAAGTGCTAAAAGGCCCTGCACGACCTGCCCCATCCCTTCCCCACCCTCTGCTACCCTCCTCCTCCCTCTCTCCCCCTCCTCACTCTGCTCCAGCCACACAGGCCTCCTGGCTGTTCCGCCAGACTTAGCGCTGCCTCGGGACCTTTGCACGGGCTAGTCACCTCCACCTGGAACTCTTCTCCCAGTTCTTCCCACAGCTTCTTTTTATTCTCCCTAAGCATCACCTCCTAAGGAAAGCCCTCCTTGATTGCTGGTCTAAAGTAACATCCAACTCACTCTCCACCTCATCCCCTTGTTTTTATTTTCGTCATTTTTCTTTTATTTTGCATGTATGGTCTTTTGAAATGACCCACTGTATCCACCCATCTACCTGTTTTCCCCCACCAGACCTCACAGTAGAGCCTGGGCCCAACTCAGTGGTGCCGGTGGTGCTGTATCCCCAGCACCCCGTATGGGTAAGTGCTTGTTGCTTGATTGAATGGATCTTCACAGCAGTCCCGGGATGTGGAGGCTTTTATCTACCCCATTTCACACAGGGGAAACTGAGGCTCAAAGACATGGAGACCTCCCCCCCTCCCACGACTTGTGGGTGCTCCGAGGATGTCCGTGGACCATGTGCGCTCCCTGGAATTCTGTGGGAGGAATGCTGTGGTCTCGTGCAGCTCCACAAACGGAGGTGTGTTCTGAGTGGGGGTGGGTGCGTCTGTCCGTGCCGCCTGGGGGACAATGTGTGTGTGTGCGTGCGCGGAGGCGGGGGGGGGGGGAAGGGGTGATAAAAGTGCCCTTGGGAGGGGAGCTGTTTCGCTGGGGGAAGGGGACCCTCTCATTCCCCTTCTGTTCTTCCCACCCCTCCCTCTCCCCCACCAAGATGCCCAGGCGAGGGGACCCTCCTGGGAGGGGGACGATACGGCACAGGGGGCAGCGTGGAGTTGGGGGACAGGGAGTAGGGGCGACACTCTTCTAAAGACCCCCTCACAGCCTCGCAGATATTGCAAATTCCCCATTTCCTGCACTCCCCGCCTCGCTTCCCCTCCCCTCTCCTCCCCTTCCCCCCTCCCACAAGATCCTCCGGGGCTGGCCCATGCAACCCCCTCCGGGTCCCGGGAGCTCGCGTCCCGCTCCCGCCCACTGGACGTCCGCAGCCAATGGCCGCGCCGCCTGATGAGGTAATGCGCCCTCTCTGCATCCCCATTGGCCAGCCTGGAGCCCATTCCCTTGTTCCCTGCAAGCAGTGGAGACCATGCGGGGCGCGGGCGGGGTCCTCCCATGGTGGCACCTGGACACCTGCGTTCCCCCATCCCCCTCTCTGTGAAACCCCCCCATTTGCCCCTCCCCCTCTTCGGGCCCAGGAGGGTCCAGGGGCTGGACTTTGGGGGACTCCTGCCCCCAGGGACGCCCGATTCCTCCCATAGGAGCAGGAAGGACAAAAGACACCCTCATGGCCCCAGTAGTCAAAGACCCCCGAGCTGCCCATCCCAGACATTCGCGCATGTATAGAGCGCGTACTGTATGCCAGCCCCGAGACTCATTGGGGATGCAGCGGCGGCGACATCAGCCCCGGGTCCCTGTCCCCACGGGGCTCCCAGGATAATGGGGAAGAGGGACAGGCCACCAGCCACGTCTTCCCCCTCCTAGTCGGTGCTGCGGATGGAGGGTGAGGAGGGTAGGCAGAGGTAGGAGGGGACAGTCCCTCTTTTTTTTTTTTTTTTTTAAATTTGAGACGGAGTCTCGCTCTGTCGCCCAGGCTGGAGTGCAGTGGCGCGATCTTGGCTCACTGCAAGCTCCACCTCCCGGGTTCACGCCATTCTCCTGCCTCAGCCTCCCGAGTAGCTGGGACTACAGGCGCCTGCCACCACGCCCGGCAAATTTTTTGTATTTTTAGTAGAGACGGGGTTTCACCGTGTTAACCAGGATGGTCTCCATCTCCTGACCTCGTGATCCGCCCGCCTTGGCCTCCCAAAGTGCTGGGATTACAGGCGTGAGCCACTGAGCCCAGCTGGGGACAGCCCCTCTTAATGATCTTGTTCCCTTGTTTATTTACTGTGGCCTCCAGGAGCCTTTGGGGGCCGTATCTCCTCGTCCAACGCTGTATTCATTTCAGCAAATATGTCCTTAGTCCCCGCTCCCCACTCCACTGCCTCTTGTTTTGTATATTTCTTCCTTTTTTTCCTCCTCTGTCCCCGTAACCACTGGAATTGGCTTTTTTTTTTTTTTTTTTTTTTTTTTTTTTTTTTTTTTTGACAGGGTCTGTCGCCCAGGCTGGGGTGCAGTTGTGTGATCTCAGTTCACTGCAGCCTCAACCTTCTGGACTCAGGTGATCCTGCCACCTCAGCTTCCCAAGTAGCTGGGAGTAGGGGTGCATGCCACCACCGCCGGCTAATTTTTACATTTTTTATAGAAATAAGGTCTTGCAGCTGGGCACGGTGTCTCACGCCTGTAATCCCAGCACTTTGGGAGGCTGAGGTGGACAGATCACGAGGTGAGGAGATTGAGACCATCCTGGCTAACACGATGAAACACCGTCTCTACTAAAAGTACAAAAAATTAGCCGGGCGTAGTTGCGGGCGCCTGTAGTCCCAGCTACTTGGGAGGCTGAGGCAAGAGAATGGCCTGAACCCAGGAGGTGGAGCTTGCAGTGAGCCGAGATGGCACCACTGCATTCCAGCCTGGGTGACAGAGCGAGACTCCATCTCAAAAAAAAAAAGAAAGAAGGTCTCGCTATGTTGCCCAGGCTGGTCTCGAACTCCTGGCTTCAAGCGATCCTCCTGCCTCAGCCTCCCAAAGTTGAGAATGGGCTTGAAAAAAAAAGCTTGTAGGTGTTCTTGAAAGTGGTAAGATTGTTTTGTCTACCTGCGTTTCTTTTTTCTTTTTTTTTCTTTTTAGACGAAGTTTCGCTCTTGTTGCCCAGGATGGAGTGCAATGGCATGATCTAGGCTCACCGCAACCTCTGCCTCCCGGGTTCAAATGATTCTCCTGCCTCAGCCTCCCGAGTAGCTGGGATTACAGGCGTGCACCACCACGCCCAGCTAATTTTGTATTTTTAGTAGATTACAAACGTGAGCCACCATGCCCGGCCGCATTTCTTTTTTCTTAACTTTCTTATTGAGGTGAAACTTGGAAACCGCAAACACAGAAATCTCAAGTGTACAGCCGGGTGAATTTTGACCTAAACACACAGGGGTGCTTGTCACCAGCACCCAAATGGAGATAGAGATTTAGGGCCCCCAACTAGGGGGAGGGGAATAAGGTGAGTCTTGTAGCAGAACAAGGAATTCTTTTTGTTTGTTTGTTTTTGCTACAGAGTCTCATTCTGTTGTTCAGGCTGGAGTACAGTGGCACAATCTCGGTTCACTGTAACCTCCTCCCAGGTTTAAGCGATTCTCCTGCCTCAGCCTCCCTAATAGCCGGTATTATAGTACCCGCCACCACGCCTGGCTAATTTTTGTATTTTTAGTAGAGACAGGATTTCACCATGTTGGCCAGGCTGATCTGAAACTCCTGACCTCAGGTGATCTGCCCGCCTTGGCCTCCCAAAATGCTGGGATTACAGGCGTGAGCCACCGCACTTGGCCAGAATTCTCTCTTTGTTAGCAAGTTTGATGTTGTGTTCATCCTGGATTTATTTATTTATTTATTTTTTGGCAGGGTCTCACTCTTGTCTCCCAGGCTGGAGTGCAGTGGCATGATCTCAGCTCACTGCAACCTCCACCTCCAGGGTTCAAACGATTCTCCCACCTCAGCTTCCTGAGTAGCTGGGATTACAAGCATCCATCACCCACACCTGGCTAATTTTTGCATTTTTAGTAGAGACAGTGTTCCACCATGTTGGCCAGGCTGGTCTCGAACTCCTGACCTTAGGTGATCTGCCTGTCTCAGCCTCCCAAAGTGCTGGGATTACGGGCATGAGCCACCGTGCCCGGCTCATCCCAGATTTTTTTCTTTTCTTCAATTTTTTTTTTTTTTTTTTTTTTTTTTTTTGAGACAGAGTCTCGCTTGTTGCCCAGGCTGGAGTGCAGTGGTGCAATCTCGGCTCACTGCAAGCTCCACCTCCCAGGTTCACGCCATTCTCCTGCCTCAGCCTCCTAAGTAGCTGGGACTACAGGTGCCCGCCACCACGCCCTGCTAATTTTTTTGTATTTTTAGTAGAGACAGGGTTTCACGGTGTTAGCCAGGATGGTCTCGATCTCCTGGCCTCGTGATCTGTCCATCTCGGCCTCCCAAAGTGCTGGGATTACAGGCGTGAGCCACCTCGCCCAGCCTAGGTACCACATTTTCTTAATCCAGTCTACCATTGATGGGCCATCTGGATATTTTATTTGCATTAATTTTGATTTTTTTAAAAAAATATTGCAGTCGGCTGGGCACAGTGGCTCATGCCTATAATCCCATCATTTTGGGAGGCAGAGGCAGGAGGATTGCTTGAGCCCACAAGTTAGAGGCCAACCTGAGCAACATAGCAAGACCCCATCTCTACAAAAAATGAAATAAATTAGCTAGGCATGGTGGCACATGCTTGTGATCTCAGCTACTCAGGAAGCTGAGGTGGGAGGATCACTTGGGCCCAGGAGATGGAGGCTGCAGTGAGCCGTGGTTGTGCCACTGCAGTCCAGCCTGGGCAATAGAACAAGACCCGATCTGTTTAAAAAAAAAAAAAAAGAGCAAGGCGGGTGGATCATTTGGGGTCAAGAGTTCAAAACCAGCCTGGCCAACATGGTGAATCTCCATCTCTACTAAAAATACAAAAATTAGCCAGTCATGGTGGCACACGCCAGTAATCCCAGCTACTTGGGAAGCTGAGGCAGGAGAATTGCTTGAACCCGGGAGGTGGAGGTTGCGGTTAGCCAAGATCATGCCACTGCACTCCAGCCTGGGTGACAGAGCAAGACTCCACCAAAAAATAAATTAATTAAGAAAAAAAAAAAGAAAAGGAGAGAGAAGGAAGGAAGGGAGGAAGAAAGAAAGGAATGAAAGGAAAGAAAGAGAAGGAAGGAAGAGAAAGGAAGAGAGAGAAAAAGAAAGAACAGAAAAAGAAAGAAAAGAAAAGAAAGAAAGAGAAAGGAGAAAGAAAAGAAAGAGAAATAGAAAGAAAGAGAAGAAAGAAAGAAAGAAAAAGAAGCAAGCAGAAAAAAAAAGAAAAAAGAAAATAAAAAGAAAGTTTGTGCACAGTGGCTCAGGCCTGTAATCCCAGCACTTTGGGAGGCCAAGGCAGTGGATCACCTGAGGTCAGGAGTTTGAGACCAGCCAGAAGAATATGACAAAACCCCATCCCTACTAAAAATGCAAAAATTAGCTGAGCGTGGTGGCGTGTGCCTGTAATCCCAGCTACTCAGGAGGCTGAGGCAGGAAAATTGCTTGAACTCAGGAGGTGAAGGTTGCAGTGAGCTGAGATCACGCCACTGCACTCCAGCCTGGGTGACAGAGCGAGACTCCATCTCAAAAAGAAAAGAGGAGAGAAGAGAATTGAAGAGAAGAGAATTGAAGAGACGAGAATTGAAGAGATGAGAATTAAGAGAAGAGAAAGAGACAGAAGAGGAGAAAAGAAGATGCAGTCAGATGCTATTTAGCCTGATTGCTGAGTTTTTGTTGCTGTTGTTGAGTTTTTTGGTCCTCCCTTAAAGTTTGCTCCTGGGGAGAATCCCTCTACCACCTCACCCTAGCCCTGCATTGGGGAAGAGCATTCTAGCACCCAAAAGATCTCTCAGACCCCTGTCACGAACTGCCCCTCTCCTCCCAGGTGCATCTTCCTACTCTCCATCACCACTATTTCCTTTGCCTATTTTTAAAACTGATGTTTTGAATCTGGCATCTTCCACTCAGCATTGTTGCATTGGAGATTCATCCAAGCTGCTGCGTGTCTCCATAGTCCATCCCTTTTTATTGCTGAGTCGTATTCCAGTGCCTGGGTGGACCGCAGTCTGTTTACCGAGCCCTGAGCCACCAGCCACCAGCGGATAGGCATTTGGGTTTGTATCCTGTGTTTGGCTGTCACGAAGAAAGCTGCTACGAACATCCTCGCACATGTCTCCGGGTGGACATATGCTTCTGTTTCTCTCGGGGAAACACCTAGCAGTGGGTGCCTGGGTCGTATGGTAGGTGTCTGTTTAACTTTTTAAGGAACTGCCAAACCGTTTCCTAGAGTGGCTGTACCATTTTGCATTCCCTCCAGCAATGGAGGAGCGCGCCCGTAAGTGCGTATTTTTGGCATTCTTTTTTTTTTTTTTTTTTTAGACGGAGTCTCACTCTTGTCGCCCAGGCTGGAGTGCAATGGCACGATCTCGGCTCACTGCAAACTCCGCCTCCTGGGTTTACGCCATTCTCCTGCCTCAGCCTCCTGAGTAGCTGGGACTACAGGCGCCCGCCACCATGCCCGGCTAATTTTTTGTACTTTTTAGTAGAGACGGGGTTTCACCGTGTTAGCCAGGATGGTCTCGATCTCCTGACTTCGTGATCCGCCCGCCTCGGCCTCCCAAAGTGCTAGGATTACAGGCGTGAGCCACCGCACCTGGCCTTTCTCGGCATTCTTATATCTTCCCTTTGGATCAGCTTTATGGAGATGTAATTTAAGGATACATTTCGATGAACTTTGACAAATGTATACACCTGTGTAGCCACTACCTCCTTCCAGATGTACAACATTTTTATCACCCCAGGAAGCTCCCTCAGGACATGTGTTGTTACTTTATTTATTTATTTATTATTTATTTATTTATTTTGGGGATGGAGTCTTGCTCTGTCGCCCAGGCTGGACTACAGTGGCGCAGTCTCAGCTCACTGCAACCTCCACCTCCTGGGTTCAAGCGATTCTCCTGCCTCAGCCCTCTGAGTAGCTGGGATTACAGGCATGTGCCACCACATCTGGCTAATTTTTTTGTATTTTTAATAGAGACGGGGTTTCACTCTGTCTCCCAGAGTGAAACTCCGTCCGTTTGTCAGGCTGGTTTCAAACTTCTGACCTCAAGTGATCCACACCGCTCAGCCTCCCAAAGTGCTGGGATTACAGGTGTGAGCCACCACGCCTGGCCTGACCTTTGTATATTAATAACTTTTATTTATGCCATTAACTATGAATATTCTCATTCTTTTTTTCTTCTTTTCTTTTCTTTTTTTTTTTTTTTTTTTGAGACAGAGTCTCGCTCTGTCCCCCAGGCTGGAGTGCAGTAGCACGATCTCAGCTCACTGCAAGCTCCACCTCCCGGATTCACACCATTCTCCTGCCTCAGCCTCCCGAGTAGCTGGGACTGCAGGCGCCCGCCACCATGCCCAGCTAATTTTTTGTATGTTTTAGTAGAGATGGGGTTTCACCATGTTAGCCAGGATGGTCTCGATCTCCCGACCTCGTGATCTGCCCACCTCAGCCTCCCAAAGGGCTGGGATTACAGGCCTGAGCCACCGTGCCCGGCCGAATATTCCCGTCTTTGACAGTGTTTGATTGGGATGGGGATGAGTTACCCCTGGCCCTGCTGGGAGTGTTAAATAATTTATGCTGAGTGCATCTTATCAGCGTCCTAAAATCTGGAACATTCTAGAGTTCTGAAATGCATCTGGCCCAAGGGTTTCAGGTGAGCTCAATTATTATTTATCGGGCCTACTGTGTGCATAAATTCTTTTTTTGAGACAGAGTCACTCTGTTGCCCAGGCTGGAGTGCAGTGGTGCAATCTCAGCTCACTGCAACCTCCACCTCCCAGGCTCAAACAATTCTCATCCCATCTCATCTCAGCCTCCCAAGTAGCTGGAATTACAGACTTGTGCCACCATGCCCAGCTAACTTTTGTATTTTTTTTTTTTTAGTAGAGACGGGGTTTCACCATGTTGCCCAAGCTGGTCTTGAACTTCTGGCCTCAAGTGATGTGCCCTCCTCAGCCTCCCCAAGTGCTGAGGTTACAGGCATGAGCCACCACGCCCAGCCAAATTCTTCTAAGCACTGGTGATTAGAACAGACCTGGCCCTTACGGGTTCACAGTCCAGTGAAGGAAGAAGGACACAGGGCATCGTGTTTACAGCATCAGGGCCATGATGGGGGAGTCACAGGCACGGTGGGGCCCAGAGGGAGCACCCGACTCAGGCTGGGGCATCAGGGAGGCTTCCTGGAGGAAGCGATGCCTGAGCAAAGACCTGAAGGATAAGAAAGGGGTAGCTATGAGGTCAGGAGTTGGAGACCAGCCTGACCCACAAGTTGAAACCCTGTCTCTACTAAAAATACAAAAATTAGCTGGGTGTGGTGACAGGTACCTGTAATCTCAGCTACTCAGGAGGCTGAGGAGGGAGGGTCGCTTGAACCCGGGAGGCAGAGTTTGTAGTGAGCTGAGATCACGCCACTGCACTCCAGCCTGGGTGACAAAGTGAGACTCCATCAGAAAGAAGGAAAAGGAGGGGAAGGGAAGGGAAGGAAGGGGAGAGGAGGGGAGGGGGAGGGAGGGGAGGGAACAGGAGGGACTCTAGGCAGCAAGTATAGCTTGTGCAAAGGCCCTAAGGTGCTTCGAGGGCCTGACGTCTGCCCCGCGGGGCTTCAAGTTATCCTGGTAGGTGGAAGGACACAGATGTCCACATTGGCTTTCTAACCTACCTGGTGAGGCCCGGAGCCCTCCTCTGACCCCAGGGCTCGATTGAGTCTTTGCAGCCAGCGGGTATCCAGGGGGCAATCACTGATCTCATCTCCCCTGAGGTTTGCTGGGGGCTTGACCCTGCAGCCATCAGGACCCCCTCCCTCAAACTTCACCCTCATCCTTGATGCTGGGGTGGGGGCAGGGGAGACAGGTCGGGGAGGTCTCACTCCAGACAGCCACACTCCCTGGGCCTTGGCAGCTGGCTCATCTGAGGCTGAAGAATTTGCTCTCTGAAAAAGTCCTCGCTCTGTGGAAATCTGACATCTTTGTGGATCAGTTGTCCCTTTCTTCTGCTTCCCAGGCTTGAAACTCTGTTCTTTCCCTCCCCCAGTCCCCTCCATATAATCTATCAGCCATTCCGACACCTCTGCCTGCAGAGTCTATCCCAGATCCACCCACTTCTCCCCGCTCCTGTGTCTCCATCTTGGTCCAGCCCCATCACTGCCCTCCCGGAGCAGGTGAGGCACCTCCACCCTGACCCCTGCCACCCCCATCCCCACAGTCCTCTCTGAAGCAGCCAGAGGGCGCAGGTGAGAACCTGAATCAGGTCCCATCCCTCCTCTGCCTACAGCCCTCCATGGCTCCCATCTTCCTCTGGGTCAAAGCCCAAGTCCTCACTGAAGCCCACACGGCCCTGCATGACCTGCCCTGTCTCTGTCCTGCCCTCCCGTCCTCCTGTCTCCCTCTTGCTCCCTCTGCTGCAGCCACACGGGCCTCCTGGCTGTTCCTTCAATACGCCAAGTGCAGTCCTACCTCAGGGCCTTTACACGGGCTGAAATGCTCTTCCCCCGGCTGGAATAACTTCGTTTACTTCTTTTCCTTTTAAAACATGTTGGCCAGGTGTGATGGCTCATGCCTGTAATCCCAGCACTTTGGGAGGCCGAGGCAGGTGGATCACTTGAGGCCAGGAGTTCGAGACCAACCTGGCCAACATGGCAAAACCCCCGTCTCTACTAAAAACACAAAAAATTAGACGGGCGTGGTGGCATGGGCCTGTAATCCCAGCTACTCAGGAGGCTGAGGCAGGAGAATTGCTTGAACTCAGGAGGCGGGGGTTGCAGTGAGCTGAGTTTACGCCACTGTGCTCCCGCCTGGGCAACAGAGCGAGACTCCATCTCAAGAAAAAAACAAAACAAAAAGGAGAAGGAAAGAAGAAAGAAAAGAAAGAAACAAAGAAAGAAAGAAAGAAGAAAACATTATGTCAAGGATGTGAGTTTCAAGAAGGCAGTGACTCCAGCACCATGCCTGGTACACAGTAGGTGCTCAATAAAGATTCCTTCTACAATGGAAGGGATTAGTCATGAACCCTCAGGGGAAAAAAAAATAGCTTTGTATTCCCAAGTCCTGCCTGGAAGCATTTGGCTGTGGACGCCAATAGAGATATTAGGGGGAGAAAAAAAATAAAGGGTCCAAATTTTGGTTGCCTCCTCCTGCCTTTAATTATTTTGTCGACAAGGCTCACAATTCAGTAAGTCAAGGTGGCATTTCAGAGGGACGGTTCCCTTTAGCGTAGCTGACAGCTAATTTGTGGGAAGTTTAATTACAGGCGGCGTTAATTAACTGGCAGAGTGCTGGGCAAGGAAGGCAGCCATCTGTTCCTAAAAATGTCCTCCCCTCCTGGGCCTGGCTGGGAGGCTGTGAGGGGTGGGCTAGGAAGAAAACAGGGTGAGGAGGCGGGGACAGAGGAGGAGGGAGGAGGGAGGACCAGGTGATGAATCATGGCCTTCTTCACACTGTCAGGGCTGAGATCTTTGGCAGCCAGCCTCCTCCAGTGGCCTCTGGGAGTGGCAGTAACAGTTTCTAGGGATCTGCCTCTCATTGGTTGTATCACGAGGAGCAGAGGGTGTGGGACAGAGGAGGTGAAGAGCCCACTATTCTTAGCCCATATTAGAGAGGGTTGGCACCTACCAAAGGAGGTTGGGAGAAGGAACTGGGACAGAGCCAGGGGTGAAGGACACGCTGAGCAGTCTTGGCCTAAGAGGGACAGATCACTCTGTCCCTGTTCCACAATGAGCTCCTTCATTCTGACCATTCTTCATGGGGATGGTACAGAAATACCAACAGCCTCTGGAGGTGGGCGCTTTTTTTTTTTTTCTTTTATAAAGACAGTCTCGCTCTGTCACCCAGGCTGGAGTGCAATGGTGCAATCGGAGCTCACTACAGCCTCAACTCCCTGGGCTCAAGCAATCCTCTGGCCTCAGCCTCCCAAGTAGCTGGGACTACAGGTGCACGTCACCACACCCGGCTAATTGTTAAATTATTTGTAGAGATGCGGGTCTCTCTGTGTTGTCCAGGCTGGTCTCAAACTCCCGGGTTCAAGTGTTTCTCCCACCTCAGCGTCCCAAAACCGAGATTATGAAGCCGAGTTTGGGATTACAGGCACGACCCCCTGACTTACAGAGATGGGCTTTTGAAATTGAATCTTAGCTTTGTCCCTGCTGTTTGCCCTGGGGCAAGTCACTTAACCCCTCTGGGTTCAGTTTCCTCATCTGGAAAATGGGGTTGATTAGAACATAACCTATTGCCATTTGTCTTTCTTTTCTTTTTCTTTTTTTTTTTTTTTTTTTGAGTCAGAACTTCACTTTGTTGCCCAGGCTGGCGTGCAGTGGCACGATCTCAGCTCACTGCAACCTCCGCCTCCTGGGTTCATGCAATTCTCATGTCTCAACCTCCCGAGTAACTGAGATTACAGGCACCTGCTGCCACGCCCTGCTGATTTTTTGTGTTTTAGTAGAGACGGGATTTCACCATGTTGCCCAGGCTGATTTCGAACTCCTAAGCTCAGGCAGTCTGCCCATCTCAGCCTCCCAAAGTGCTAGGATTACAGGCGTGAGCCACTATGCCCGGCCTGTCATTTGTCTTTCTAGAATAATTGAGCCCAAGTATTTTCAGGCTACTGAAGAGATCTCTGTTATTACGAGAACTGTGTATGTGTATTGAAAGGGGTGAAGTGTTCAATAAGGTTGAGAACTCCTGTGCCTTCTGCAACTCTGGGCCCTCGCATATGCTGTTCCTTCCACCTGGAACACCCTTCCCACCCCTGCCCAATGGCTTCAGTTTTACTTACGAGCCTTGATGTGGAAGCCTCCTCCCTGGGAAGCCTTCCCGGGCCCTCAAGGCTGAGGTAAGCGCCTCTCTGGGTGCCCACAGGACCTGCGTGTCCTCCATGACAGCCCTAATCACCCTGCCCCTGCCTGGTCACACTCCGACTTCCCCACTGGACTGGAAGCCCCAGGCAGGCAGGGACTGGGTGCTCAGCACAGACCTGAAGAAGTAGGTAGTCAGCACTTGTGTGGATAAACAGCGAGAGCTCTGACCCATACATTGCAAGGTAGAGGCCAGTGGAATTCAAAGTCAGAGCCGTTTAAAAATGGGCCAGGCCAGGTGCGGTGGCTCACACCTGTAATTCCAGCACTTTGGGAGGCCGAGGCAGGAGGAACACTTGAGGTTAGGAGTTCGAGACCAGCCTGGCCAAGATGGTGAAACCCCGTCTCTACTAAAACTGCAAAAATTAACTGGGCACAGTGGCAGGCACCTGTAATCTCAGCTACTTGGGAGGCTGAGACAGGAGAATCGCTTGAACCCAGGAAGAGGAGGTTGCAGTGAGCTGAGATTGTGGCACTGCACTCCAGCCTGGGTGACAGAGTGAGACTCTAGCTCAAAAAAAAAAAAGAAAGAAAGAAAACAAAACAAAAACGGGCCAGGTGCCGTGGCTCACACCTATAATCTCAGCACTTTTGGAGGCTGAGGTTGGAGGATCACTTGAGGCCAGGAGTTCGAGACCAGCATGACCAACATGGCGAAACCCCATCTCTACTAAAAATAATAAAATAAATAAATAAATAAATAAGCTGGGCATGGTGGCAGGTGCCTGTAATCTCAGCTACTCGGGAGGTTGAGGTGGGAGGATCGCTTGAACCCGGGAGGCAGAGGTTGCAGTGAGTCAAGATCACACCACTGCACTCCAGCCTGGGTGATAGAGTGAGACCGTGTCTCAAAAATAAATAAATAAAAATATATATTTTTTAAAAACAGAGAAGAATGACTCAGGTGCTGGAATGAGCTCTCCGTCGCCACAGGCATGCAAGCACATAGTCAGGGGTTCCTTCCTGAAGGTGGCCTCCTCAGCTCACACTGGGATTCCTCTCCACACTCTTTGCCTCCATTTCCTCCCTCAAGCCTCAGCAGAGGGCAAGAGGGACCCTCCACTGGGTTTTGTGCAGGGTAGGGAGGTGCTTGGGCCACCATGCCGCTGTAGCCCCGTATTTCTCCACATTTGTCTCCCCTCCAGCAGGGACCCTGGGGCGGAGCCCTGCTCAGACCCAAGAACACGAGCACAGGCCAGGCACTGAGGGCGTTAACAGCCCTTGTTGACTGTGAGCTGAAGAGCAGGTGGGTTGTCAGCAAAGCAGAGACTGATTTCCGAGTGGGTCTGACCAGCCCTGCACCTTTCGGGATAACGTGGCCCTGGGCAAGTCATGGCTCTCCTATGGCACAAGCGATCCTCCTGCCTCAGCCTCTTGAGTAGCTGGGACCACAGATGCACACCAGCATACCTGGCTTTTTTTTTTTTTTTTTTTTTTTTTTTTTTGTAGAGACGGGGTTTCACCACGTTGCCCAGGCTGGTCTCAAACTCCTGGACTCATGAAATCCTCCTGCCTCAGCATTTACAGGCTTGTTTAGGGGGAGTTCAGGAGAATGGCGGGGTTCCTGGCAAGCGTTTCATTCACTCACTCATTTATTCGCTAAATGGCCACGGAGCACCCACTGGGTGACATATGTATTCTGGGCGTGCTAGGGACAAAGTCTCCAAAGTTGTGACGCTCACAGTCTACCGGGGAAAACGGATAATTTTAAAAAGCAAAACATTAGGTCAGAGAGTTGTAAATCCAGTGAGGAAAAGTTCAGCAAGGAAGAGAAGTGAGGTTCCTCAGGGTGGGGTAGTTGCAGCTTAAACGGGGTGCCAGGGGTGGCCTCAATGAGGCAGTGACATTTGATCTGAGAATCAAAGGAAGTGAGAGAGGAAGCCGTGTGGAAACAGCATCCCAGGCAGAGGCACAGCCCATGCAAAGGCCCTGAGGCAGGACCACGCCTGGCATGTCGGAGGAACATCAAGAAGGCCTGTGTGGCTGGAGCAGAGTGAGGGGGAGAGGGGGAAGAAGAGAGGGCGGCGAAGGGATGGGGCAGGTCTTGCAGGGCATTGTGGACCATGGGGAGGACTTGGGCTTTGACCCAAGGAAGGTGGGAGCCATGGAGGGTTGTAGGCAGAGGAGGGATGGTACCTGACTCAGGTGCTTACGGGTGCCCTCTGGCTTTTGTGGAGGGAACGGACTGTGGTGGGGTGAGGGTGGGATCCAGGAGACCAGGGCGGTGGGGACTGGGCTGGTCCATATGAGTGGTGACAGTGCTGGAGGCAGACGTACAGGGATAAGTGGATGGATTCAGGATTGATTTTCAGAGCAGAGCCCAGGGGCCCTGCTGACGGAGGGGTGGGGAGAAAGGGAGAGGGAAGCTGAGCTGAATCCCAAGTTTCTGACCTGAGCCCCTGAAAAGGTGGAGCTGCTGGCCAGGCGCGGTGGCTCACCCCTGTAATCCCAGCACTTTGGATGGCTGAGGCAGGTGGATCATTTGAGGTCAGGAGGTCGAGATGAGCCTGGCCAACATGGTGAAACCCTGTCTCTACTATAAACACAAAAAACTAGCCGGGCGTGGTGGCGGGCGCCTGTAATCCCAGCTACTTGGGAGGCTGAGGCAGGAGAATCGCTTGAACCCCGGAGATGGAGGCTGCAGTGAGCCGAGATTGCGCCACTGCACTCCAGCCTGGGTGACAGAGCAAGACTCTGTCTCAAAAAAGAAAAAAAAAAAAGATGGAACTGCTGTTCTTGAATATTTCAAGCTAAGCCACTAGGAGGGACCCCTCAGAGCTCTGATATCCTCACACAGTCGGGGCAGTCCTGGGGTCGGGGAGTCCTCAGAAATGAGTTCAAATCCTGACAACCACTGCTCTGCTGTGCAACCTTGGCAAGTCGCTTTCCCTCTCTGGGCTCAGTTTTCTCAGCTGTCATTCGGATGCGCCTCGTTTCTGGCCCCTCCACATCTCAGCCAAGGGCTCTGCCTCCAGAACTGGCCCACTTTCACCCCTCCACGCCCACCCATCGGCTCCTGCCTGGATCAAGACCGTCACTTCCTCCCTCTCCGCACCTCTCCACCCGTCACTCTCCGCATCAAACGAAGCCTTTAAAAGCATTAATCAGCTCCCTGTGGCAAAAGGCTTGAACTGCCACTTCACCAAAGAAGACACACAGATGGCAAAAAAAAAAAAAAAAAAAAAAAAAAAAAAGCACGTGCAAAGATGCTCAATGCCATTAGTCACTGGAGAAATGCAAATCCAAACCACAGTGAGATATCACTTCACACTTGCTAAAATGGCTAAAATTCTTTCAGCTGACAATACCAAGAGCTGGTGAGGATGGCGAGCATCCTAAGCTCTCCTACGCTGCCCATGGGAAGGCAAAACGGTGCAACCCCTTAACTCCTTATGAAGTTAGACATACATGCACCAAACACCCCACAGCAATCCCGCTCCAGGGAGCTCCCCCAAGAGAGATGGAAACACACGTCCGTGCAAAAACCCGTACCTGGCAGTTTCTAACAGCTCTATTCCTAATCTCCTCAAACGGGAAGTGATCCAGCAGGTGTGTTTGCATAAACAAACCAGGTCACCTCCACACAGCGGAGTAATATTCGGCAGTCATAAGGAAACAGCACCCGAGACACGCAACAATGTGGGTGATTCTCAAATGCATTCTGCAGAGTGAAAGACACCAGACACAAAAGGCCGCCCACTGTATGCTCCCATTTATAATGATGTTCTGGAAATTGCTCAGGGAACCCCCGGGGTGTGTCTTTTCCTCCAGGAAAGGGATAGGGGCAGAGACTAGGGTGTGTGTGTGTGGTGGGGGGAGTGGGGGTTGGTTGGTTGGTTTTCTTTTTTCTTTTTTTGAGATGGAGTCTTGCTCTGTCGCCCAGGCTTGAGTGCAGTGGTGTGATCTCGGCTCACTGCAACCTCCGTCTCCTGGGTTCAAGCAATTCTCCTGTCTCAGCCTCCTGAGTGGCTGGGACTACAGGTCCATGCACCCACACCCAGCTAATTTTTGTATTTTTAGTAGAGGTGGGGTTTCACCATATTGGCCAGGCTGGTCTTGAACTCCTGACCTCAGGTGATCCACCTGCCTTGACCTCCCAGAGTGCTGTGATTACAGGCGTGAGCCACCGCCCCCGGCCTGTTTTTGGTTTGTTGAGATGGGGTCTTGCTCTGTTGCCCAGGCTGGAGTGCAATGGTGTGATCATAGCTCACTGCAACCTCAACCTTCTGGGCTCAAGCAATCCTCCTGCCTCAGCCTCTCAAGTAGCTATGACTACAGGTGCACACCACCACGCCTGGATTTTTGTTGTTGTTGTTTTTGTTTTGTTTTGTTTTTGTTTTTGTTTTGTTTTTGTAGAGACGGGTCTCACCATGTTGCCCAGGCTGGTCTTGAACTCCTGGACTCAAGTGATCCTCCCACCTCAGCCTCTCAAAGTGCTGGGGTTACAGGCGTGAGCCACCATGCCTGGCCAAGACAGGTTTTGTCCACCGAAGCATTCCTGGTAGAGGACAAAAGGACATAAGGAAGCATTCTGGGGAGATGGGACTGTTCTGTATCTTGATTGTGGTGGGGTTACATGATTGTGCATTTGTCAAAACTCGTAGACCTACAGACTAAACGTTAATGACCACTTCTCCTCTGCTCCCAGATGCAGTCTCCTCTGGCTACACTGCGCTCTTCGACGTTTCCTGCCTCAGGACCTCCGCACTTGCTGTTCCCTCTGCCTGGAATGCTGTTCCCCACATCTCCCTTCATGTCTTTCTGTGGTTGAATCTTTCCAATCTTTTTTTTTTTTTTGAGTTAGAGTTTTGCTCTGTCACCAGGGTGGAGTGCAACGGCGCAATCTCAGCTCACTGCAACCTCCACCCACCTCTCAGGTTCAAGTGATTCTTCTGCCTCAGCCCCCCGAGTAGCTGAGACCACAGGTACATGTCACCATGTCCGGCTAATTTTTTGTATTTTTAGTAGAGACGGGGTTTCACCATATCGGCCAGGCAGGTCTCAAACTCCTGACCTCGTGATCCACCCACTTCGGCCTCCCAAAGTGCTGGGATTATAGGCGTGAGCCACCACGCCTGGCCAAATCGTTCCCATCTTTTAGGTCTCTGCACATATGTCACCTCCTCAGGGAGGCCCTCCCTGATCACTCCTAATTAAATTCACCACCCCCCTCCATAACCTGCTACTCCATCATCTTGTTGCACTAAAAAAAACAAAAACAAACAAACAAAAAACTGCAATTCATTAGATAATAAACTCCCTGAGAGTGGGGTCTGTCTTGGTCATAGCAGTGTCCCCAGCACAGCACTAGGGGATAGCAGGTGCTCATTAAATATGGATCAAGAGGCAGGAGTTCGAGATCAGCCTGGGCAACATGACAAAACCCACTACA